>NW_019213294.1:37876-211676 GCF_002532875.2 Varroa jacobsoni | reverse complement strand
ATCTTTTACAAGCGATGCACTTATCGATGTGATATAGAGAACACGATAACATGTCAATGACAAGACAGCGAGCTAAATGGAATATGAATTGTTAAAAAGTACCGCCAATAATACTGCGAACATAATTGAACCAAATATCACCAGAATAATGTAAATATTATGTACTGCTAAAAAATAATTTGCAAAACGAGCACTTTACACGTTGAACCGCAGGTTAACATGCGTAATGGACTTTTACCTGATTTATCCTAGAATGGGTTTATCTACGATTGGTTTATGCATTATTCTATCATCGATCAAAGAAAGGGTTGCAGTGTTCTACTATAACGAAACACATAGTACTTAAGAGAATACATCTATTATACCTCCGTACAAATAATTTTAATGAATAGGTCGTAGTTTCACTTACATGAGTACACTATAAACCTCACCGGTTGTATATTGAGAATGGGCAGCACTCAAGGTACAAGCGTATAGAATAGCAAATGCGATTCTATTGTGCAGTAAGCATAAAAATTATCCATCAGTTAGCTAGCGGCTCCATATAATTATGTTTACGTGAGCAGTTCGAACGACGGCGGGCAAAGTCGCATGTTACACCGAAGCGTTCAAATAGACGCACTTACCGCGCCAAATTTAAACGGCGCTACTCCATTTTATGCAAGATTCGACCAAGCATTGATGTCATCTTGGAATGAACGTGGATGAACAGACATGAAAGTCTATGCATAATAAATCAATGGTTGTAATATATACGGCGAGCTTTAAATTAAAACTACAATTAAAATATTTTGCTTGTATTTCAAGACGTATCGTCGTCATGGGTAGTACAAAGCTCTCGCTGTATTTTTCCTATTCACTGTAGTTTACCTCCCTCGTTTTACCATGAACTCAAGTGAATGTCGTGTTCTACGCTCCAAACTGCTGTTAACCATCAGTCTGATTTCGTATTCTGTTACTTCGTTAAAGCAGAAACGCTTGTGACCATTGAACTGACAGCTTTATACTTGTTGCGCTATGAGGTGGGCACATAATCCATTCCGGAGCCACGTGTGAAGAAACCCTGTACCAAATTTTCCACAAAATTGTTTCTGTGACCCAGAGTACATTCCATTGATTAATTCTTTTTTTTTTAATGGAATATCTGTATATCAATTTCTTTCAGATCGAACAATTTCACCAATGAACCAATTATTCAAGCACCTCTAGAGCATATTCCCACAATTTCGATTTTGTCTGTAACAGTATCTCTTCTTTTTTTTTTGTAATGTATCTTCACTTAGCAAATGTTCATTGCAAAACAATTTCGTAATAACTTTAAGACGCCGCACTTGAAAGATCTTCTGCGCTAGGAACTTTCAGCCAAATTAGGAATTTATAATACATTTAGGTGATCGCTCCAGAAGTTCGGTCATAGATAGAACCCAAAAGCTCTTATCTTTTGTGTATGAATTTTCAGTATGGTTGCAAAATACAAAAAGAAAGGTTATCTGTTTGTTTTTACGAAGCTGAGTTTTTTGAATACGGGCACTACTCTGCTATAATAGGACGTGCTATTTACACACATTATCTCTAATTCAACATCTATTATTGGTCACAGAGATGAGAAGTTCTCTGCGGCAAATTACTATTTTAAGGAATTCTTACACCTATCTGTGTTAACATTTTGGCTATGCTTGGCTTATTGAAATGGCAAAACTTTAAAAGCAGAGGAATTTTGATTTTGCGCCCAGCATTAAATTTTTTAAAATTGGTAGTTGAAGTTCTTTTTTAGTAAGTTCGTATAGTAAGAGCTAATAGAACAACTACATTTTTTTAATTGCATGTACTATTGTGTGCGTTATTTTATTTTTGTTGCTTTCGGTCCTGAATATGATACAACAATTTAGCAAACTAAGAATCTTTAATCAGTGTTAGTTAAGCGGGACAAAGCAACGATTTGACAAATATATAACCTACTGTTTACCTATCCGCACCAATCCCATATATCGCCACAGCAAAAAATGCTAAATCAAAACAATATAGCATTGGTTGGTTTGACTGTCTTTTACGGCCAACTGTAATAATTGTACTTCTTTGTCAATAGCAGGAGATTTTTGTATCTTATTTCGTGATGATGATACGCATCTGTTTAGTTAACTGAAACACATGTAACCCTCTTCTACTCCTCGTACGATTACTGACTTTGATGTGACGTTAAACGATAATTCAAATAGGGTAAGACAACAACCGCAAAATTGTAATAAAGTATACACTGCACCGCTATTCAATCCGTTCAATCATCTGATCGATTTGTCGCGCTTGATGTTATATGCGAAAGTGAACTTTAAAACTTAACTAAGTCGAAATCACCAATTCTTAAAAACCTTAATCATTGATAAGCAAATTGCTGGGCTTCAGATCTCGATATAGAATCCGGTTTATATACAGACATTCGGAGCCATATCGACATTTAAGGATATAGTATTTCATGTGTAGCGTATACGAAATAACGCAATTGTCTTATGAAATCACAATAATATTAGCTCTTACCAGATGCAAAACCATGTATTCTGTTTTGGTGGTACGTTTCTGGTTTCGGTAACGTAGCACAGATGCGTGATTATGCGAGGCGGTTCATCTAGTCCTTAGCTTTAATATGTGCAATCATAGAAATAACAAATTAGTCCACTATAGCGCTGTACCGTTAATTCTCCTATCGGTTGTACTATCCTATAAAGTTCTGTTTGATGGTTCCTTCGTGGTCAGAAATTATAAACTCAAATATGATGAGAAAATAAACTAAAACAATGGGTTATATATCATTGTTCTGGCCGATCACGTCAAGTTAAACACATTGCTATATTTTAGCTCCTGCATCAACTTAATTCCCTTGAAATGCAATAGGCCTAATAGGACTTCAAGTCGATATAGGGTACATACAGCCATAAACTTGGATTTGCGTAATTTGAATTTAAATTTAAATGTACATAAATTGAATTTTTTTTTCATCGGATACTGAAATGCTTTTCACCTCAAATGTACTCAAACGTTGTTTCTTGAATATACCAGCCAGGTTTCCTTGAAGGCAATACATGCCTTGTATGTGTTGCTTTCAAGGGAACGTAAATTCTTTTTATCATGCCCTGTATGATAGATACACATATAAGGTTACAATTTTTTAAATTTATTTCTATAATAAATATTAACGATCCTTAGCATGTTCACTTAGGTCTTTGTACGGCGAAAAAGTTCGCCCTATCTTCTCTCTGGAAGTCTTAATAAGCTGCGTTCATGTGCAAACATTTTCATCATTGAAGCCAGACCCAACTTGCAATTGTGTCCCATTGACCGTCTTGACAAAAAAAATATCGGCACACGAAACCGTGTCGCTGCACAGATCTTTAACAAAAACTGATCAAACTTTTCTCTCTCATGACGCTAGCCAGTAGCGCAAGTTTCGTTTTCGTACCTTGCAGACGCAGTATACAAACAGGCAGAGATCAGCGACATCACTCGCCAGCAGTCGACGTTTCCTAGCCCATTCAGCGGTTGGTGGTGGTGATGACGGGTGGAGGAGAGAAGGTCGGCCCCAACTGGAGAGAAAGTGATTTTCGTCTGCTATCGTGTGCTTATGTTGTATATTGCTATTCGCAACTCGAGAAAGGGTGGCGATAATAATAGTAATGACAATATAGGATAGGTTGATGTTTATCATGTTATTTTTTTCGCTGTTCTGTTGTAATTAATCATGGACCGTAGTGCAATGCATACTCATCGCAGTAGTGTTTATGGTATCGTTAATTAGAGCAGTAACATAAGAAAGAAGTGAAAGAGGTTGTTGGACAGTGAAAAACATGGCATTGTAATGAGAACACCCAGAGCTGACGGCATTAGTTAAGTGTGTGCGATGTGTGTTACCGTTTGACGAGCCGCTACAACGATCGCTGCTGCCAGGAGGGTGGATCTGTGATTAAGGGGAGGGGGTGATCTTGTCAACTAGGGTGAGTATAGTGGGTTCGCTTACGAAAATTTTTGGTGAACATATTGATTACTTGGTGCAGCCGTCAGGCACTTGTTAACTTTTGAAAGCGCAGCTTCGTACGATAGATAGAAAGCATGCATGTATGCGTACTTCGTGAAGGTTAGGAGATATAAAGAAGCTTTGACGAGGAAATCATCGATACAGTGGTGCTTTGGGTACCTGAGAAAACTGTTTGATTCCACTTTGCCTGTTCAAGTTGTTTGAATTGACTGGCCGACGAGAATTCAGCTTGGCGCTGAAACGATTGTCCATGTTAGCAAAAACTGAATGTAGTTATAAGTGAAATATTTTCAAAGCGTATCCATCCAGTTGTTCGTGAGCGTCGAAGGTGATGGTCACACGACGGTAGAGACGACCCCGTACAAATCTGTCCTTTTCATATTTAGTCCATTACATATACGTGTATGGTATTCTTTACACTGCGCTTTGCTACTGTTGGCCAGGGGACCGTGTCATATGGGATTACCACAGACGTAATGGTCACAGCCTGTGGCGCATATAGGTGATTATCGGCAATATCTGGGTGATCTTCGTCTTTTGATTGGTTTCCCTCTTTTTAACGGAAGATTACCACCAGATTGTAGTGATTCGGCTCGTCATGTTTTCGAAGTCACTTACTTCCACGGCTGTTCATAATACCTCAATTCACACGCATCCTATTCTTCTGGTTGCTGTGCCGTTTGCCAGGTTGACCGTTTTGGCTTCAATAGTCAGTATTCATTCAGACAAATAAGCCTTTCCTTATCTTTATAAAGGGCTGGTGAGTCCTCTAGTCAGGACTAATATGTCATCTACAAACAATACACCAAGGAGTTGATAAGAAAGGAAACTAACGAAGCTGTGATCCGTCCCATATACCCTTTTGTTTCATCGGTTGTCTGTCTGGAAGACCAACTGACCAAAAGCGATGGCGACTGGAAAAGAAACGGAACGAGCATCGATGGTTTGATTCAACGTAACCGGTATGAATCGCATTCCCGCTACGCGGTATGTGGCTCCGCCATAGATAAAGCAACAAAAAGGAATGGTTTGATATCCTCATTTACTCTTGGTGCTAATCTAGCTGAATTTATTCCTTTTTACATTTCGATTGTTGTAGTTCTTATTATGGCAATGGCGATGCTACTGTTATTATTCTTATTATTATTGTTACTTTCTTATCGTAGTTATTTTGTTATCGTACCAATTCGTATTACTGTTATTTGCAAGTCGATTAGAACACACGTCGACGCAATCGTGCGCGGGTATGTTACGTAAGTAACAGTACGGCAATACAAGCTCGATGAAAAATGTGGGATGAAAGTAGAACAAATATCAGAGAGCTTAACATCAGTAATAACTTTTCGCTCTGATCATGGTCGCGCACCTACATCGAATGAATGCATCTACAGATCTCTGTTATTTTTGCAGTATGGCTGTGGCACCAGTGAAAACTGTCCGAGTAAATCGGGGACCAACTGGCTTCGGAATAACCTTATCAGGTTGGTAAATTTTAGATGCATGTCTCTTCGTGGTCCGCTGTAAAAATTGATTTCATTGCAAATATCGACAGTGGAATTTCTGCTTCTACTATTTATTCTATTCTATTGCCTTCATTTTTTCAATATGTGTATTGAATAACATAAAATCTTCTTATCTTGCCTATCACAGATATAGAATACTTGATAAGAGCTTTGCGCGTCAGTATTACTGCTATAACTTTAGGACGATTTAGAAGTTAAGTGGATTATTAAATTTTAAAAAGC
Organism: Varroa jacobsoni; assembly: GCF_002532875.2. Taxonomy (NCBI): domain Eukaryota; kingdom Metazoa; phylum Arthropoda; class Arachnida; order Mesostigmata; family Varroidae; genus Varroa; species Varroa jacobsoni. The sequence goes on along the minus strand of NW_019213294.1, from coordinate 205,907 downwards.
TCGGGAAATTAATGAAACTTCTTTATGCCCAGTAAAGATAACGAATTTTTAGTTTAAAAGACTACCAGTTCTAAGAGACCCTAGCAAGAATCTTACCACCGTGTTCGGTTTAAGGTTGAAACACTACTAGCTGGTTGGAAAGGTGAAATGCCATATTTACGGTATTTCGTAAAAGCAGTCGGTGGTTGATAGATCATCTGCGCCATTTGTAAGCAGTTGAAACGCGTTTTCTATTTGCAGTTTCCTTATACCACTTGGCAATGATAGATTTCAAATAAATAAATAAATAGCTACTATAGATTAACACGCACACGAGTTACATGAATTGCTTACACAACTATAGTGACTTGTTTATCGATTGAAAGTTTCTGAATGCTGCATTGAAGTGATAAGCGTAGTACAAAAACGAGTATTTCTAATGCTCCTTCTTGTATACACATTTTTTTAGCAAGTACTCTAAATTCTCCACAGTAATCGATAGATATCGCACGTCTAAAATCTGTGATTTTAAAAAACCGTGATCTTTAGGCACGAGGCGTACGTAGTCAAAGACTGAAATATAGGTAAATTGATAAACTCTATACGAATACGTTTGCGGACGAAAGTGGTAAAGTATGACTTACATAAAGACCATACATAAAGAGATACTTACATAAAGAGATTTGACCGCAGCCAGCGGTTAGATCCAAGCAGACGGTGCCTTGAGTGGCAACATAATTCGATACTGCCTTTTTTTTTTATAATGTGAGACCATCGGCAGTGTAGCTTGGACGGCCAAGCCTCTGGTTGAAAGACACCAGGGGGGTCACTACGTCAAGTCCAGCCAACAGCACACAACCTGCATGAGAAAGAAAGATTAAAATATGAAACTATATTTAATTACATATTGGAATTGATAAGGTGACCCGAAAATATGATGAAATTCTGCATTCTTATGAATATGAATTTTTTTTGGCCCATTGTTGTAATCGTATTTGATCAGGTAAACGACAGAATTATCGCTACCGATATGAATGATGCGTCATTGTCCATCTTGAATATTTAGTTATTAAGCATAGATACTAAAAGCCATGGTAAGGTAGACTTGTTCTTCCTGTCAGTCGACATATGACGATTCGTTACGAAACAGTGTCTACTTAAAGGGTTGTTTAATAAGTTGCGAGAGATAGTAACGTCATGTTACTCAATAGCACTATGTATTAAGGAGGATACATGATAGATAATACTAGCTAATGTAAAAGCATTTAACCTGGTAAAAAGAACAGTATCTATAAATATACTTTCATATTAAACAACACTGAAATGCTCACTTTGTTCAGTAGGGTTAAATTGCCCGAACCAAGAGGTGAAATAATTTCCGTGGTATAGCACACCAGGTCATAGAAACGCATTATAGTCCGATATATCATATCGATGCTGGGCGGTGTATTAGAGTAATGCACTGTTTTAATGTGTCATAAGCTGGACAACGATGGAAACAGAAATTAACAAAGTGCTCAAAACAAGGAATAATATTAACTATTATTATATATTATTCGAGTATTTCCTTGACATAAAAATAATGAACAGCAATAGATTAAAAAAATCCTTATAGTCGATGTGCACATTTAGATATTATGCATATTGCAAAAGAATGGTCGTCTTATCTGGTATTAAATAAAGAAATTGTGCCAAATCACCAACGTTCACACGACGCTAAATGTTTGTAAAAAAAAGACTACTAGCCTCATATATGTATACATATTTATCACCGACATGCACTGTGAGAATGTTCTTTTGAAGAGCTAGCGAAATTAACACAGAAATCCCAATCAGACTCGGCTAAAGAGGTCAGCAACAAGTGGGCGTTCGACTCCCGGCTGCCGAGCTTTGTTATCTGCCGTGCACAAGGCGTAGAAAAAGGAGTGTCACCTTGTGCCACCGCTGCACAGAACTCAGACCGGTGCATACCATTATGTTTCTGATGGGTCTTCGGCTAAAGTAGTAGCCAAAAGTCCTCTTCTGCCGCACCGATCATTAAATTCACGGAGGATTATCGATTAGACCTCAGATATAAGAAGTCACGTATTCGATTATAATAAAGTCTAGCGCTTGTACTGAGGCTGTAGCTGTTACTTTATCACTAGAGCGTTTTGACACTTACATGAATCAGCAAAGATGTTTGCTTCTGTAGAAAAATGTGACGTATAACCATACGATTCGAATGGGATCCAAGGAAATCGTTTTCTTTTATATATTAAACGGTAATTTCTACTTCATTAAAGTTAAGGACGTGGAAAAAAGCATAACGAAAAATGAAGTATACTCGTGAAGTTTTAGGTGTGCACGTTGTCACTGACCTAATACCCATTTGTGAATTTGAGATTCTACATTTCATAGTAGTATCTGTTTGTATTTTATATGTATTTCCTTATTGTGGGACATTCATCTATCTGATCTGATTGTAACCAAATAATTGCGACTGTGTTGTATTGAACGCAATAAACAGTGGAAACTCATCTCTAACTAAGACTAGGCTCAAATGGACGCAAAAAGCCAGATTATATTTGACCTAGTGATGGAAAGATTGATTTGCAATACCAGGTACGCTTACAGGCATTTGGATGAAATTAAGGCAAAATGTCATGAGTCTAGTGGGCTGGGCCAAATTTTTTTAAGATACAGGCTTCGCTTTTTAGGTAGCATCTTAGAGAAGCTACACGACACAAATTAGTTTTTAGTATATGCTGCAGTGAATCTCATAAATTCCACAAACATGTAAAATTCCGTTATATTCCAGAACCGCAATATCAGCTTATATGAAGGGACTAAGGAATGGAAGGGGCAAATTAGAAGAACGAAACACTTAAAGCAAATGTTAATGAGGTAAAAAAGATGAAAGTTTTATCGTACTAATGAAAAGAGATGTTGCTGCGTGGCTTTAATATAGGCCGGTCTTAAGATATCGAGAGCAGTGCTCAGCGGTCGCTGTTGCGAGTTTCAGCTTCTGTAGAAATTGCAGCAAGGACATATAGACATTACGCGAGTTGTGTGAATAAAGAAGGTTATTTTTCTCTAGGCATTAATCTGAAAAAGGTCATTTCAGATTGCGGAGCGAGGATATCGGAAACTATATGTTTGTGTCCAAATACAGCACCAGCAATGACACAAAGTTTAGTTTGTTCGATAAGGAAGATGAAATAATAGTACCCCAAAATGCGAAGCAGTAGGCAGCGTTGGAACTAAGACATAGAAAAAATGTTAAAAGGTAAACCGCATGTAGAAAAGGCTCGTAATAAAGAGACATAAGATATGAAAACAATACAATGGGCAACGAAATGTGCAAATGATGGTATAGTAATGATAGACAAATGAAATGATGAGCTGCATCCCTGATAAAAGATCTATGAAATAGATATATATCATTCACAGCGTGGTGACTGTATAAATGCTTTCCCTTGGTTATGGCTCGTCTTGATCATTGAATTACCTCATATGCGCTGGTTCGGACATGTTTTTGATAATTTTTTCTACTTCCTTCTCTTCTTATTATTATTTTGATCTACCCCGTGCAGGCATGTATATGCAACGGCGTGTTTGGTCATTTATCTTGCTTTAGGTGTTGTCGCTGGCGTTCGCTGTCGGTTTGTCATTACGAGAAATAGCAGAAAAAAGCATTAAATTTTTCTAGTCAGTTCATAAGTAGTATGTGATGCGTTATCACTTTTGTCATCGACCATCATTTCATCCATTTTATTTAATGGTTACTTTTATCGCAAAGCTGTTCGATGCGTCGATTGTTGTTATTTTTTGACTTCCAGAATTCCAGCAATTTTACTCCGCAGTAATGGTTAAAGTACTTGTGGACTGTATCTGTGTATTTATCTGTCGGCCAACTAGAGGTCAACATCTGGCTTTGGATTCATTCATTTGTTCAAGGCCATTATTTATTTGCCCGCCGATTTTAAACACGAAAGAAACTATTAAAATTACTTATTTTCCATTTAACGCGCTTTTCTAGATTAGTTTTATGATCTGGCATTACCATATCAAGTCAAAACCATATGATTTAGAGCCTCTGTTTACAGCACTTTTGATGATTCATTTAAGTTTGGTTTCCAGGTTACTTTGATAACTTTCGTGTCTGAACATCACGAAAAAAGTATTGTGATGGATGAAACAGGGTAGCGAGTCAATGTTTAGGTATTTTTACTATGATTAGCAGAAAATTATTAATAGTCGCTTTTGAGTAAGGAGTACAGGTTACCAAATCATTCATATTCCACTACAACATGAACGCATAAGCTCCCATTTTCCTTGCTTGTGCATGACATATTGTATAACAGCGACTACTTAAATGATATCACGGCCAATATAATGGATTTTTCGTGCCTTACGTTCTATTGTCGTTAAGCATTGACAACCTGGAATTGGTACATAATGATGACAATGATGACAGTGACCTGAGTTTTGATCTTGCGACACGATTTAAATCATTCTGGTAAATGAATGTATTACCTCAACAAATGAACACTGTTAAACGCAAAAGCGTACACTAGGCATTCTTTACTTGATACGTCTTATTTAGTCCAGTGATTTCGCTACTTTCGTTCTTTTTTTTTGCTGCCATTTTGTGGTAACATCTGCCCCTGCCTATCGAAACAAATGAAAACATCACTAAATCGCTTTGTCATAACCTTAGCGTATTTTTTTTAACTATTGAACAAATATAAATGACAATTTACCCTGGAAAGCGTCTCGATATGCTTTACTGAATATTCTAGATACTCAATCATTCTATGGTTACTAAAAGTTATTTTTTTCATTACCTTACAAATGGCGATCTAAAGGAATTGATTGAGTAAACTAACTACTCATATCCAGGTTTTTATTATTGTCGTAGTTAGCACTGTCCACCTATAATTACCGTAATTAGGATGGATACGTTGTGATTGGCCTTACAGCACGTGAATCCGATTCGGTTAATATCATCAGATCATTATTCGATCTGTTTGAAATACATAATTTCAAAGGTGTCAGTTTCGTGGCAACGCTAGTGGTCGCATAAGTTATTTCGGAGTTGAACGACGCGAAATTCAGTAAAAGTGGATTGAAATATCAAGTCAACTTGTTTCTATTTTCGGTATCGGCAGGGTCCAAAGAAGTCAGCTGCTAAAAGCGGCACGTACAAAGCCGCAAATATGGTGTCGCTGGTAATGAGACTCTATAAGACACTAGTCATTTAAGCATAAATGTCGTGTTAATAATAATAATAATAATAGTGATGGCGAATATAGCGGTGGTGACAAAGAATGACGCAGAAAAGATTGTAGACTATGTAAAATGTAAATGTGGAGCGTAATTGCGCCTATAGCCTAGCGTTCATGCAGGTTTGTTCTTTAATCCAAAATAAACTTTTCATAATGTTTGATAGTTGGAATTAGCTATAAAGGACAGTAACCAATTTAATTCAACGGTGTTTAGTGCTGCCAAAACGGCACAGAAACGCTTGAATTTCTTATTATGTCCCTTTATTAATTTAGCGTAGCAGATTTTCCATGAGATCTGCTTCGGACGAAAACACCGTTCACTTTGCATATTCAATACAGATAGTAAAACCAAAAAGTTCGTTTGGGTTATTCGGTTTAATGCATTTTCATTGCAATTATCTATAATCGTTATCATTACTGATCTACTATTGTTACTGATCCGAGCATTGTAAAATAGTTGGTGCTGTGAATATAACATTATTAATAATGTTATACTATATATGTATATATAAGATTATCAATAACCTTTATTGCTTATGGTTTAACATCTCTGTATGCACAGGTCAGCATCCTTGTATTTTGAGCAGCGTACATGAAGAAAGTGAGGCTTTTCAGGCTGGCCTCCGGCACGGTGATCGACTCCTTAAGGTGAATGGAGTTCCCGTAGACAAAGGTACGTATTTGCTTTGTGAGGTCCCCTTTTTGCTTTTTGTGTAGTCTGTTAAGTCTAGCATAAGGGTGCTTTCTAAATGCTAGATAATCATCCACGAACTGAGTGTATTTTATAGAATATGGTAAGTTGTGGAGCCTGCAGCGTTCTACGCATAGTGCAAGGTATCAGGATTTTGCTCGAGAGGTATCAATACATGTTAATAGAAATAAAAATTCCTAAACGATTTCATATGGTTTTTCCTATAGTAGAATAGAACAACCGGTTGATAGAATAAAGCTTATAAGATAACCACATCTATTCCAACTTTATAAGTTAAATGCTTGGCAACAATGCACCTTTGTTGTTGAAATGGAACGACATAAATCGTTGCTCTTAGACCTTAAAATCAAAGCATCATTTGCTGGGTCAGAAGGACGAAACGTTTCCTGGCAAAGGCAAGAAAACCTTTTGAGAGCTATATGACGTAAGTGTATTTAATGAAGTCTTATGTTTGATACTACTAAAGTTCTTCTCTATTGATAAATTAGCACAGAAGATGGCAGGATTTAGAGAAAACTATTAAGGCACTCAAGTAGATTTTTGATATGGAGTTTTGAGTGATATATCTCGTTCGCATCACTGTTTTCAAATATGTCATATTGATTTTACACAGTTTTACAATTATATGCTTAAAAACAAGGTAGTGAAACACTACGCATGATTCATATGTGTAGTATATATGTACTATACTATGTATATACCTAGCAAACTGACATTGTAAATTTGAATGCTTACAATATAAACTGCCTCTTTCAAAAAAGATTTCAACAAAATTCTACAAAAAACTTTACAGATGTTTCATATTAACTTGCTAAATAAGATTAAATAAATTATTCATTCACTTAGTATATAAGGTGTCAGTAAACATATCTAGGCAAGAAAAAACCTCGATCAGTTAATATTTACCCAATGAATGAATGTCACTTTGTTCAGCATTCCTAACAGAACTGATACTATGCAGTAAGAATATACCCCCATATCGCCATATGAATCAAGGCTGCTCTGCAATACTATAAAAGTAATTTTGTCAGCTGATTAAAACTCTAAAAAATTATAATTACTGCACAATCTATGCACTCGCAATAAATATATTTCTATATCGTGATGTAATTCTGTATGTTTCCTTTTCTTTCAGCTGCACACGATGAAGTGGTATCGGTTATTGCACGCAGCGGCTCTTCGCTGACACTCTGTATTGCGCCCGGTTAGTCAGTCACCATGATAAGAACTCGGCAGATCTGCTAGTCGTCGCGCACCTTACTCTCCCCCTTATCCCCCGTTTCTCTCATTCCCGCGCAAAGGGCATGTTCTGTAAACAGATAAGGGCTTTGTTTGTTTGCTATTGAAGTCCACATGTAGACATATCTATGTGTATGCATTTGCCGTGTTTCCAAAGGGTTAAAGTGACTGGCTGCACTTTCCATTGACAGAGGTTTCTTCGTTTATCGTTGTTATCAGAATGCTATGATTGAACTGGATGCATCATTCGTCGCTGAGCTATATATGACATATACATAGATGTATATATCAGTCGGTAGTACATTTTTCTTGCGAAACACGGTCGTCTTGCAATATCGGAACGGTTTAGAAACCGTTGACTTGTCAATGGCAGACGTTTCTACCGTTTTCACGTCTGTGATAAGTGAAATCGCATAGTTAATAGTTCCCAAAGCTATATGCACGGTTTTAAAGAGCAAAAACGTTTTTATTGCAAGTAACGAAAAAGAAAGAATTCGATGCGTTTATCTGGAGCAGTGAGTTAATTTAATAGCGAGATTCAATGACTATAGTTTCATGTTCTTTGAAACTTCACTGGTCAAAGGAGTCTTTTGCATGTATAGTATGAAAACTTGACGCAAAGTTTTGACCACCTAACGCGCAGAAATATATGTGGTTTCAATTAATCAGGTATTGCTCATGGAGGTGGTCCCCTGGACGCGCTCAGCTCAAGTGACGAAGATGAGGATTTCATTCAGAGCCAAGCGCATTTCATCATCGAGCAAGTTCACAATAAGGTACATTAGCAAATTAAAATTGCGAATGGTTTGTATTGCTATGCATAATTTGACGAAAATTATGTAGATTTTTTTTTTAACATAATATCTTGACTTTAGGGAAACCAGTTGATACAGGATTCATAAAAAATCCCTTGTCCTACTAATAATAGTAACGATGATCATCATCGTCATCACTACCATCATTGTGGCAATAGTTGTCCATTCAATGTCAGTTAGCGAGATCAATGTTAATAAGCCTGCCAAAAATATTGACGCAGTGATAAACCTTTTGCTAATACTTTGTCGTGTTAGCTAGTCGTTGGTTGATTAGTCGTTGAAAAATGCATTAGTCCGTCGTTCTCTTTCCTTAATAATTACACTTGGCCGGATTGTTGATCATATGCGTCAATAAGTGGATTAGTTGAGAATGATAAAGGTTAATTATCGCTAATACTCTAGTTGTTAAGTTAAATACACATACACGCGCTCAAGGTTACGTGGAATGGTGTTCAGCCCAATTTAAACCGCGGATTTCTAGCTGATCATAGTGTTACAGTTGAAGTGGGGGAAGTGCGTCCTGATAGCTAACAACGACAAATAACCACTGTGTGCTCAAGCCCCAGATACTTTTTGGGTGCAACAAAATCGAAATGCTTCTTTTAGTCGGCGTAGAACGCTAAAGTTTTCTTACTTTGTTTATAATCCGAAGCGGCTGGCTGGTGAGTTGTTGGAGGGGACGAATTCGAGTGCGGAACTGGTAAATATTCTCTTCAATAGAAATGCGAGACCTTCGTACGCGGCCAGTCAACATCATCGAGCCGCATTTGGTGGTGAGTAACCAGAAACGTCTTATGGTAGTATCGTTGCGTACTGTGTTCTATAAACACAATTGTCTATATTAACTGTTTCCCGTTTTAGGCGATCGATCTCCTTTAGGGAATTTCTGGATTCTGGGCAATGTATCATTTTACTATAATCAAATAAGGTCAGTTATTAGTTTTAAGAGCCATAAACACTTGGCTTTGAAGTCACTCTGGTAAGCATCGAGGTAATAAACAGTTGTTTCCATATGGTTTAACTGTTAAGGCGAGTTTCGTACTATTCGTGAAGCTTTACGCGAATAAAAGCTTGTCCTGAAAGTAGATCTGTATGAAATTTGTTTATGATTACAGTAGCTAAATTAAGCCTTATAATGTGACTAGTTATGGCTGTCCAAAGTTTTCCGCGCATCTATGGAGTGCGCTTGAACCAGCTTTGTGCCCTGTCAACAAGATGAACGTATCTTAACTTTTTCTTATCCGGTCAAAACTTGCTGAATAGTTGGTCAACATCTCACTAATGTACGAAATTCTCTGCTGTGCTGATACTCTGATGGAGTATTTTCAAAACGTAATTCTACTGACCTAAAGTGATGAGGCTTTATACGGGAATTTAATTTGGTGAACACTCGGGCGTCTCGTTATTGCAGTTAACGTTACGGAATTAAATAATAGCTATTGTAACTGCTTTTTTACTTTGTGCCTTCTCGTAGTCTGGCTGTGAATTTGAGCATCAACTTTGGGATTTACGCGGTAAGAAAAGTAGAAAGGTCGTCCTTACTGCCCTATAGCCGAGCTTTAAGCTTAAGCCGATTAGAGAACGCATTCAGCAAAATAAGTACAATATAATTATGGGAAGTGGGCCAACTATTTTAGCTTTAAATGGCAACTGACTAACATTTGAATGCTAATCAGCATATATTAGATCGACTGTACGGTTTTATAAACACCTCTAGAATAATGGGAAGCAGACAAATCCTCATTTACCTTGACTATGTATTTTTAAAGAACCAAGTAAATGTTTACTTTACTTGTTATATTCCTCTGGTATATAGCTATAGACATTTTCTCGAAAATGAATTTCATGTCTGGGCCTGAACTTCTCACTCAGTTACACTTCGCAGGTGTTCAAGCCATATCATTTTTCACCATAGCACACACCCGCCGGAAGATCGACTTAGATACCTAAACACGCTATCTTATGCAACAAACACACAGACATTGTTTATGGTCTCACTAGGATGCCAGAAAAGAAGCATTTAGTTGTGAGATGAGAGAATACCTGTAACCTTTAAAAATGGGCAACTGAATGAGTTATTTAGCTCTGTGGGTATTTGAGCATACAAGCAAAGGGAGCTCAATTTTTATTTAGGAAACTTAGGTGCGGCTCACCTTTTCAAAGACTTCCTATGAGGATATCCGTTGTCGTCACTAGCTCTTGGCGTCTGGTCAGGCAATTTCGCATAAACCACCTTCGAATATTAGCCCTGCTACGCAACCGCACTTAACAGAAAATAGCACATCTGGCACTAATGTTGTGTCCGCTGGTGATTTTACCACTGCTTTAGCAAGCTGATTGACAATTATTGCTCGGTCGTCGTCGACTTCATCTGTCGATGACGTAGTGACACCGATAATTATCGGTATGTCTTATCGTTCTGCGACGTCGCTTTTTTTCGCTCTTTTGGCCCTAGTCAAAGTAAATTGCGCGTCGTTAGCGTATGTTATTATACGCTCGCGTAGCAAGCAAACCATTGATGCTAAGGCATCTGGAACTGATCGAGCGTGTTGACTAGTGGCTCTTCTCTTTGCCTTCCTTCACTTGGGCACGAAACGACTACAGCCCATTTACCATGTTATTATTTATTGGGTACACCGCCGACACTGGTCCCGAAATAGCCCGAAATAGCGAAATAGTTTTGACTGGTACGCTTGTGCAGATAAATCACTTTTTGTTGAAGACGGCAGTGCAGTGGCTCCAATCGTTGTCTGGTCTTATTGGCCATGGTTTTTCCATTTGGCGGTCAGGTTTATGGCATTTTTTTAGTGGGTAGTGTACTCGACGTCTTGTAAAGTGACCGGTTACTCTTAAACACTTGCTAGTACGTGTTTTCTCATTTCAAGTGAACTTTATATTTTGACCATCTAGAAAAATGTTAGGAGATTATTAGCTTGGTTACATGTGCCGTATGCTACAAATGCCTGTTATTTCATGTATCCAGTCACTACCGTGATTTTATGGTAGTGTTTTACAAACGCCATCAAACGATGTCTACAAGTAGTCATAATATTGTCCTATACCATGCGCAATAAGGATGTGTTCGGTTTATATACGAACAGTGATTTGACATCTCATTAGTTAAAAAAGATTTTGTTAATTTCCGAACTCTATTATACTAGGACAAATTCTAACAAATTATAAACCTTGCGTCTCGCCGAGCATATATATACGAACGTATACGTGGCATAAAATAGGTGAGTTATCCTTTTTTTTTTTACCTGTTCTCCTATTATTGGTCACTTTGTATCTGGAGGGTATTATATATATATATATATATATATATATATATATATATAACTCCGCTCGACTGTGCTCGGTTAACAGTAGCGACAAATGGCATTGTATTTTTTAATTCTGCTTATAATAAACCTTCATCCTGGCAATACCATTGTTTTGTTGGCCTTTTCGAGGCTTTAAGGATTCAATGACCGGCATTTATTGGCTTAAGAACTGGACGAATCTAGTCGAATGCATCTGGTTTTTATTTTGAATTTTGTAGGCCGAATACATTTTTTTAATAAATGATTAATTGAGTTCTATAAATCTGACATTTGTGGCCACGTCTGAGGAATAGTTGCTACTTTTCTAGTTGGATATAGTCTAGTATTTTATGTCCTACGTGTGTAATCAATAGGAGTTTTAAGGTAAAAAGGAAGGGAATTCGCTTGTTTCTTCCGTTTTAGCCAAACATTTTGACAGTGTAGCCAACAATATCTTCTACTACTAACAAGAAGATTCTAGTAAATAGTCCTTAGGGTTGTCCGATGCCTTTTGGGAGTAGGAACAGTAATGACAGAACTTTTTTGTGAGGTCATCTACATATTACAAAACAGCTTCTATTATTGATCTTTTCAAGAAACCAGTTGTCCAGGAATGGCAAACAGATGTTTTTAAAAAAAATTCGAGCATTCCCAAAGCGTCTTCCTTGTAAATAATTCATATTTTTGCTTTTGCCCAGTCTAAGCCAACTCTTCACATCTGCCTATGAAATGACGCTGTACCTGCACATCATTCATGATATTTTGTAAAAGGATTTACCAAAAGGCTCTTTTTTTTTTATATTTCACGCCTAGTAGATTGTATTCACAGGGATACGCGGCAAACGTGACAACAAACAGAAACATAGCCCCTACACCTTCTGCCGTTATTGTTTAATCTTTCCCGTCGTTAACATCTCCGTAGTGCTTAGTGTTGCCCAATGAAAGCCTCCATAAATGATGATGTATAATAGATAGAATTATCGTTGGAACCTCATCTTGGCCCATATTGTTACGGGATGCTACACCAGTTATTGCGCCGACCCTGTTGTGTCTTTACCTCCATTGACCGAGAGATAACTAATGAGTTATCAACAGCGATTTCTACAGGTCGTTCATTTAGAGCTTTATAATAACGCCACCGCTATTATCTAATACAATTTTAAAAAAAATAAAAACGTTTGGTGCGCATGAATTAACTATAAGACCAGAAAAGCAACGGAAGATTTATCTTAGGTAATGCAATCGCCTATTCAAATTAAGTTTGCATCTGTCCACTACTATTAACCTTATTACTAATATTTACTCGAGGCCGTGATGTATGTGCGTGGTTTATCTGTGTTCAAATATACTACAAAGGAATTTAATAAAGCACAGGGTTGTATTCTACCTAGGTGCTTGGCTATTAGAAAATTGTTTCTTCTAGCGAACACAGATTAAAATTAGACCCATAAATTAAGTAGATTATGGGCGTGACCCACCTCGTCGTGGCATTGGACGCTATGAATTTATGCAACTTCATGTATCGCAGCTGGATTAAGCGTCAAAATCACTAGCCATAAAAAGGTCGTTTTCATACGACTAACAATGTGGTGTTTACTCCCTCTGCAGGTAGATCTTATAATACATTGGAAACAGAAGTACTTGGATGTTCCCCAAGGCCATGCAATCACACGATTAACCTTTAGACTTTCAGATAGCTATAATGCACGTTTAACGCAATCGAGCACATATAAATCCCTACGAATACTGCCTATATCGAGGCAATAGACTATAACTGCGCATTAGCTATCTGTATGTATAGATGTTTCGGCTGCGAAGTCCATTGTGCGGATGAAATCCATTTGCTCAAGCCTCGCTAGCGTTTACGTTACAATCAGTATTTGTCGGTCAAAGCATAGACTACCAACTCGTCGATGCTCATAGACAATCTATGTATACGAACATTCATTGATAATTCGTTGAAATTTTTCACCAATGAAGATGTGAAGAAGAGATTTGTGTTTTGCCTATAGTCTGAATTGTATTCATCTATCGGCCTTTGCGCCGTTGCCCTTACGCTGAAACTTCCACGTTTGAACTACCAGCGTTTGCCCGGATGTGCGTACGTGTTGTTTGTTCGCTTATACGGGTCTCATTCACGGCTTCTACTAAACCCGTTGATTTAGACTATCCACCAGCAAGCTTCTTCATTTAACGACTTAACACTCAGCGCTAGCGAATCAACTTTGCTAGCAACTGTCGAAAATCTCCGGATGGTGCGGGATGCTCAGCCTGACATTAATAGCAACAAGGTGTATGTGTGTTGTCTGCGTGTTTGTATACAATGACAGCTCACTATATTATTTTATTTTACTATAACACTATTGTTCCAAGAGTCATTCAGAAAACGCTTCTGAACGGGAGAACCATAAAAAAGTGATTTCGGCAGCAGCCATCATCTTGGTTGTCTTTGTGATCGATGACGTTCCCGCACAGCCAGTGTTGTCAAACTTATCTGAAGACTCATCTATGACGGCTTGAAGACCGTTAGAACCCAATAGCATGCTTATGGTACGCCCACCGCGCAAACGCGCTCCCACCCAGTGGCCCCCCACATGCAGAGATAAATACAAAACGTCTAAATGCACCGTTCTACATTGGTTGTCTAGGGTGTGGAGCGCGTATAGGTTATATTCGATAGTAGGTAAGCGTCAATTATATAGGCTGCTCAGTGGCCCGGTGCTCCGACCTCGACATGACTCTGCGGGAGAACGAGCAGAAGGAGCGTGCACGACCGAAGTCATTCACATTTACAGCATGAACCGTCGCGGTAGACATCGCCACCGCGGTCGCTCACCATTTACTTCGAACGAATGAATTGCCTTCAGCTGATCGTGTTGTCTGGGTGGCCGAATAGGCCCCTAACTGATTCGCTAACTAACTGATTGATTGACAGCTTAAATGGCTAGCTGAGCATGCTTGTACGCGCCTATGGCCAGGAGGTGGTTCTGCGTCGGACACGCAACGTGACCCAAACATGAAGACCAACCATCATTGTGCGACATTACCGCACTGGCGCACTTAAGATCAGAGATAAATAGGCGAAAGCAAGAAATACACAGGAACTGTCTCCCGGTAGAATGGTCTGCTGGTCCGGGCGGTGGTAAGAGGCAATGTTGTAGGATTACAAGTGCACTTGTAACCATAAAAGGAAACCAAACGTCCAAAGGAAACAAAGTGCAAAAGATTGCCCACGGAGAAAAGCGATTTATATATAAACGACATGAACGGAGTCGATCCGAACTAACCCAACACAATAAAAAATGACATCTAAATTAGAGGGGTTAGTGAACAAAGAAAGAATCAGTTGTCCAGAACAGAATGAAAGCAGGAGAAAAAACTCAGAAGTTACGAACTGTCTTTCTGAAATTGAACGGTACTATGACATGATATTAATGAATTTATTTTCAAGGACAGATCCGCAAGCAGATTAACGTCGATGGATCGACAAAGAAACAGCATTTCCAAATTAAGGAGTAGGGCGCTTTGTTCTGTTGCCTCGTCCTGTGGGATAAGCTAGACACAACCCTGTGAGCCAGGTGGGCGTCCTGGAGATTCCATCTGGCATCTAATTAGCTTACCTACTACGACTATTCTGACTCAAAAGGTCTGCCGTTTTCCGCAGCATCTATGCGGAACCCTTGTTAGCTGCCGCTATTAGATTACGAGATGTTTTTTTAGCCGTCCCGAGTGTTATATTACCTCGTAGTAATTGTAGTGCCACCGAGCGGGCGGAATAGCAAATCGGACGGTTATGAGCGCTGGAGATAAGTCTGAACCTATAAGACGTACAATGAGTAGACATTAAACTGGTTGACAGAAATAAACTTGAGTTTCAGAGAGAAATAGCTGTGAGAAAATTTTTCTCTTTGATAATGATGTCATATTGTTAATATTAAGTTTCAGTTGGGAACACAGTCACACTGTGATGAGACTAAGAGAAAAAGAGAATTTCTAAAAATTTCCAAACTCACTACGGGTACATTAATTTCTCGGCAAATTTTACCTAACCGTTCCGGGTTATTGCTTGCCAATTGTTTTTGAGACAAGTGCTGTGTTGACGAGTTCTTGTGTTTAGAAACGTACGTCCCTTAATTATATGTAATGCTATAATCGACACCTGGTAATTCCGTCGATTTGGTTAGCCCAAAGGCGTTATTCTCTAGACTCCACCCCCTGCTGTTGGCAAACAACAGGGTAGGAAAGGGTTGATTGAGCGTCTTTCCGTCGCGGCTAAGCTGGGCGCGGGCGCGCCCGGTTCTACAAAGGTGGCAGCATCAGTTATGTTTAAAATATAACACAGTTGGTTATAATGTAAATACAGCTAACTTCCTTCGAATGGCATCGTTCCATTCGGCAGCGAGAGCAGAAACAAATAGTCCATGGATGAGACAGGATGGCGTATACTTGCCCATTCTGTGTTAAAGTGCAATTTTATTGTCGATGCCGCTGTTGCAACCGGTGCTGTCTTACTTTTAACTACTGGAAGCGAAGGTTATGTTATGCAGATCAAGACTTTTGTCTTACTGGCCTCAGTAGCCCCATTAGTACGCCATTTTTCATCTCGAATTAGTGTGAGGCGGATTCGTCGTGTATGAATATTGAGCCTGGTTGAAAAAGAAGCCGTTTTCCCTTGGTCGCTCGGCTGATGACACACCGCCAACGCTAGCAGTCCGTCTCTCATTAGATTTGTTCATCCCGGATGATGATTTTCTTCAATCTCAACTTTATTCAATACGCTTTTGTGCGTGAAAACGTGCGTTTTGACGCCAAACTCTACTGAGAACCGCTTCAGTGGCAGCAGCCGATCTTCTTTTCCGAAAGGAGAGTTTCTACAACCTCAGAAGAAACCTCAGAGAGGTTACCATCCATAGAATAAGGCGGTTTGACCATTTGCTGACGCAGCCCGAGCTAGGCCCCAGCTTAACTACAATGCCAATAGAGAAGAAGGCACAGGGATCGATGCAATCCTGCGACTTCACCGCATTTACGGTGTTTCCGTGATCTGCGCCGGTGAGACGTGTGGACCTGCTCTTTAGCGACTGCGGCAACCGAGGACACTTCGCCTGTTTTACTGATGAACAAAAATTGAGGAACAAGCGCTGCAAAAACAGCGGCGGCATTGAAGACGCGCACGATGGCTGACGTTAATTTATTCATGCTGAAGCGTATGGGCTTTCGTATAAAACATCGGCTACGTAAATGGTGCTCAATAATAGTCGTGATAATGATAACAAGTACTGTGCTCTGTCGTTTATGACTGGTAATCTGTAACTTGTGCGACATCGTGAGTAACAAACGAAGAAAACGAACATGCAGAACCTACCGTTCGACGAAGTGATCCACCAGCTGTCGTCAATAAAGTGGCGGCATCTGCGAAAGCGGTCGACACAACTTGTCAAGTATCTGCGCCGACATCAACGACTGTCCCGTAAGGAAATAAGAATGCGGATATTTTTAAGTAATTATTTTTGTTTATTCGTGCTTATATCTGGTATTGGCTAAATTTTGTTTTAGGTACCATACGTAGTTTTGAGATGATGTGTTTTCGTACACTTTATTTGTCTACAGCTACGTGCTTTATAAGTGGATTGCCATAACGAAAGGCTTAGCTCGAAAACGTATTGATGGCACCTTAAATGAGAACCACGTGCAGGCATATCCTCTTCAGTGGCCAGGCCCAAGGTGCGCATACATTTTCGCACAGCTTCCAGATATGCCAAAGCTTATTTGTAAATTATTACAGTGCCGCCATACATACAGCAGATTAACGTAGGCCGATGTGCTGAATCAACCTATGAGTACACTACTTTATCGTATGGGCCAATGCAAACATAACACCTGAATCCAAACAAGGTCAAGAGGCATATATCGTCTTCGAGATATCTTCGAGATAGATAAATTTAGGGGGCAATTGTTGTTAAGAGGAGTACTTCTGCACTCGCCCGTTTACCAAGGCCAAATCTTCAATATAGAACAAAGATCACAACCATTCTTATTGAGTTACGGATTATTTATTTCATGTTTAGCCTTTACCATAGAATGACGTGGTTCCATAAGGAGTCGCCACTAGCCACTGGTTATCGACGACGATATCAAAAGGGTCCATAAACTTCTGCGTAGGCCTCTAGTATAGGCTCGCGCTATTGCATTGCATTAATGGTAAATTTCTCCATTTGGTAAGATGAAAGTCGAATCAACTCGTAGAGCAACTTCTTGTTTTCTTAGCAGTGGTGTACTTGATTATCAGTCAGTGTTATTTTGTACAGCAGTTATGTGTTATGAGCTTTACGGATGTGTTACCTATAAAATGTTAGTTATATATAGAGCTTTACAGTTTTGCCTAGTGGATCACTACACTCAAGTCAGCCTGTTGTCGTCAACCTAACATGAACATTTTTGGTATCTCACCTATTACTTCCATGATTGTAATAAAAGGCCCGGATCGTATATTTCGCAAAATATCGTAAAGGTACCCACGGAACGGTTTCAGTAAATAAATTCATATACATTTATATGCTTGAAGAATTTAATTTTCATGCTATAATTAATCATTTGTTACTGTTCAGTAGGGTCAGATTTGACTGGATGCCCTTGAACTAAAAAACAGATTATCGTAGTATTGCAATAACGTGCCCATTTAGTATATATATATATATATATATATAATAATATGCCCATGTAATGAAACGTTTATCAAGGTCGTAATAGGCTCATTTGAAAAAGCGCACAGCACTGAACGGTCACTACAGAGGGTCTAATAAAAAAATTCCATACTCTTATTTGCTTCATATATGGCGTACATCGTTCCATGATCCACGTTCGTTTGATATTTGCGTTCGACAAATGTTTTGAAGAAACTATACTATATTATACTATACTATACTATACTATACTATACTATACTATATTATTAGACCTATCACTATACTATAAGGAGCGTACCATAGTAGGTATATACAGTAAAGAAATACCGGTCCTCAAAAGGTGATCTAATCGTTAAGGGAACTAATTTACACTTGCGCACTTTCTAACCAGCCCCAAGAAGCGTTTAAAGCAGCATTTTTTGATATATATTATATCATTCTTCCTTTAAAGGCACCTTCTATCGTCCACGAAAGTTTCTTATTTATTCCTAATATAATTAGTTTAATCAATAATAAATGAACTATCTTACGCGTTTTAGGTTTAGCTGTTGCAGATACTGGCGGTTCGATATGGCCATCACAGCAGAACTACGTTCGGGCAGTTCTTTCCTACCTCGGGAGCGTTTCATCCTCTTCATCCGAGCAGAATTGGGCCCAGGCACTACTTGGACAAGCTATCGCCCAACTGAGAGACCAACAAAGAGTCCTTGTAGCTATGCAGGTTCGATGTTCTTACAGTTACAAATAAGCCTATTTGCTTGCGTATGTATAATTTGTACGTACATAAAAAAAAAACAAGTATTCAACATCGAGATTACTATTAGGCGTGATGTGGTGGCCTAAATCCACGAAAACTATTACAAAACTGTTCGATACACACGGATATTGATTCAGACATTAATTTACATGTTTCAGGAAAACAGACTCCCGTTGAATGGGTTTATCAAAGGCAGAACGGCATAGTGCAACTTTAAATATGATTATTTGTAATAATCATTTTATAATTCGATTAATTTTTTGAAACGAACTATAAAAATATCATTTAGACCTTTGATAAAAACGATTTGAAGCATTTTTAGCAGTTTCTTTCCACCAGCTCGAGCACGATATTTATCTTCTACGAATGTCGATGATAACAATATCAGAATAACGAGATAATCAGCCGTTATTCTAAACCTAATCAACTTCTATATTGAATACATCTTTATAGCCCGAATATTCAACTTACTTTCTAAGGTACAATATTCCATTTAATATATCTTTTTATACCAATAGTTTTTTATTACCGTGTGTGTGTGTCACGCGTGTCGGGTAAGTGATACCTTCCTGTTCGTTTCGACATCATCCGAACTCATCCGTGACGCGTGTCACGAAAGAAGCACAAATAGTCATACGAGGCTATTCGCCAGAATGCCGAGCGTCGAATGCTTAAACGGGCGTAAAGACAAAAGTTATACAACGGGGCTTACTTATTATATGGTGTCGTTTGTGGATTATTGCCACAGATATGGGTGAAGCGTCGACCGCACTTCAGAAGGGAGAACGACTTATAATTAAAAGCTTTGCAAACGGCAGAACTTCATTGACGATGCCTAATGCTAGTTATATACGGAGGGTTTTTAGAGGAGTGAGATTCATTATTTCAATGATTTAGAAAATATGCGAATGGCCGTAAAAGAAAGCCAGGACGCCAAACCCTCTTAGGTAGAATATTTTAAATGTTGTTCTTTTTTTTTTTATTAAACACATTAAAGCCTCTTATTAAACACAAAGTGGATGATTATTGCCTTGAAGGCGTTTGCCAAAAACAGTGCTATATTGTTCTTCATCCAAGGACTTATTATACTGTATTTGTTAACATGCCGGGGCGGTCTCGGAAATGAATATAATGGGCTTCAATTATGTTGTAACTTTTCACAGTATCTTAGCTTTGTTAAGGGTAGAGCCGAAGCTAGGGTTTGTATTTTCAGAACAAGAATCGTTTATGCGTACACAATCGAGTGTTCCTTTCCCCATTTGATCTTTGCTGTTTCAGGTAACCAGTGATGCACTAGTATTGAGTAACCACAGGGGAACAGCGGTGGCCCGCTTTACACAGGATCGTATTGTGTTCTATGGTTAGTTGCGGGTATCATTGATCTCAATATTTATGCTTGCATAATCCAGTTGTATGCGTAACATATAGCACATTTAGTCATAGCAACATTTATTAAATGTCGTCTCTACTGTTGCTTTTTAGGCATGGATGAAACCAGCCCTTCGTATTTCGGCGTGGTAACACGACAAAGCCCACAGCAACTGTCGGCGCATGTGTTCGTGGCCGATTCTAGACTAGTCCCGCACGCAAGTCACGGTAGACGGGCTCGCACGTTTAAAATTGCTTGCCAACGAGATCCGCGGACGAACACCTGCAAGGTAGTGAAAGAAGTTTAGACAGGGAGCGTGTTAGGGTGCCAATACGCAAGTATTTTTTTAGGTACTCACTCGTGTATGTTCTGCCACATTACATGCTATTCTACTACTGGCATAGACATAGATAGAACGACACAGATTTGCCGATTTTTTAGATCTTACATACCCAGTGTAATGATGAATCGAAGTGAGTGAGCGCGAACAATTTGTTCTCCGTTAACATTTCGTTTCGTTGCATTCTGTCTGTCATTATCATTATAACTGTTAACCGTATTGCTAATTAAATAATGCAATGTGATAGCTATTGTTCCATAATCGCCCTTTTTATTTTATACACTTTTAGCTTCTGTGATTCAATTATTTTTATTAAACTTGCTCATGGTACCACAAGCTGGAATCATGTGGAAAACGCTTTCTTCTAGGTCATTTTCTCGATTCTAACCGACGAAAGAACTAAGCTACGTTAATTTGCGTATGGTATAGTTAAATATGTCAGTATAATAGTAGGTGGTTCATCGAATCGAATTAGAAGAGAAACTGAATTATATGACTAAACGTTAATAAGACGAACCTTGTCTGCAAAAATACGCGATTTCAGTTTCGATGGATTCTAGTACATAGCTATTAGAACAGCTCAGTCGAGTTGGGTTTGCAAGTGAAAAGTTGGGGTTATTCTGATAATCTGAGATGTGTTGTGTATATACTGCTTACAGAACTTGAAAAATAACTGTCCATCTGATGGCGTTAGTTTTGCGCCTATTCGACTGCTTTTTTCGAGCTTGAAGCTACCTTAATTTTACTGATTGCGTACTGCTTTTCATTAGCGCTAAATGCCTGATGATTTATACTTGGCAAGTTTATGTCTTGAAAGAAACTGATCGTGTTCGTATTGATGTTGACATTTGATTACAGGAATTCCCGTCGACTGCTCACCCGATTCTGATGGCCTTGGCAAAAATTAGGGCTTGCTCCGCGTCGTCAGCGACCGCCATCCGGACGGGTACACGACATATCTACGACTCAGATTCCGGTCGGGACGATTCTCTTGAGCGCTCGGTTAATAGCGGCCAGCTTGGGAGCATTAGTGGACTGGCGAAACAAAATTTGCTCGAAGACTCACTTGAAGACGTATCAGCCAAATTGAGAGATCTTATACTGCTAGAAAAATCACCGAGTAAAACAAGTGAGAGTCAGGTATCATTGGATTCTCTTGACGTTGTTCATCACTACAAACATAGTCCGAGAGTGTACTCGCTGCGGAAACAACATTCGCTAGATGCTTTGGATACGCCCAAATACAACGATGGGCAGTCTCGGACTGCACGTCACAATGGTTCAGAGCTTTACAGGAGACAAAGCGGCAGCTTG
The DNA here is from genome assembly GCF_002532875.2 of Varroa jacobsoni. NCBI lineage: Eukaryota > Metazoa > Arthropoda > Arachnida > Mesostigmata > Varroidae > Varroa > Varroa jacobsoni. The sequence goes on along the minus strand of NW_019213294.1, from coordinate 184,124 downwards.
AATGATCAAAGCCTGCCGCCGGTAGCTTCGTGGAGTGAATCCTTAGATGCTGTCCTCAATCATGAAGATGGTATTCTTATATTCGCAAAATTTCTAAAAAAGGAATTCGCCCAAGAAAACATTTTTTTCTGGACCGCATGCGAAAAGTACCGTAACGAAAAAAGCGTGAATCAGCGTAAAGCTTTAGCGAGGGAGATCTTCGACAAGCATCTTAAGGAAGATTGCGCTGAACCGCTAAATATTGACGGCCCGACGTTGCGCGACATTGTTTCACAACTGGAAATGGGCCTCGCGCCAAAAGACCTATTTACCGTCGCCCAAGAACATATTTACAACCTTATGAGAATGGACTGTTACCCGAGATTTCTTAAATCTGATCTTTACCAGCAGTGTCTCATCAAAGAGGTAAACGGCGAACGGTTAATCTCACCAGTAAAAGCAGAATCGGTAGATAAAGTTGCCGATCTAGCTGATAAGAAAAACAACCCCGGATTTTCATCTCATCCAGATCTAAACGGCAATCACCGACCTGGAAATATGTCAAATTCGTCCGCTTCATCCGTATCGACGAGTGGTGGCAGTATAGCCAAAGCTCGAAGGTCCTTGTTTCCTAATGTAAAAAAACTAGGTAAGAAGAAAAAAGATGAGGAAAAGAGGGATGCAATGTATGCCACGTCTTCGTTGGCTGACGACAAATACATATATATAATCATCCCATCGGGCGAAACGAGAAAAATTCCTGTTACAGGAACGGAATTGCTGCCTCAAATAATCTCGGATATACTGCAAAAGAACGCCACATCAGGAGCGTCCCTTGTAGACGTATTCGTTGCACAGAATCAACAGCCGGTCGATCTGGGGACACCAGTATCACAATTATTACAGGAAACCATTACGATTGAACCTCGCGTAGCCTTTTTACTGGCTTTACCATGTGGTATAATCCTTGGTTTAAAATGCGCGCCGACATCAACTCTATGGGGTGTCATTCAAGGAGTTTGTCTACGATACGGTCTCGATGCCGGGCAGATGGCGTGTCGACTCTACAACACGACAAAACTGCTTGATCCGATGACACAGTGTAGCCAACTAGATGGAGCTAGATTAGTGTTAACATTGAAAAATCAGAGGCCCGAGTGGCACCTTGCAGGTCAAATTGGTGCCGGCCAGGCTAGTCCATGGTACGCAAAAGGCCAGGATATTCAGGCATTCTTGGCGCAAATCCAATCAGGCGCTATTGTTTTCGATGAGACGGGAGTAGCGCTATTTTCAAGTGGCGCACCTCCATTACCGCCTAAGCCTACCAAGTTCCAGAAACCACAGAAAGGACATCCTCTAGAAAACACTTGCAACATATCATTTGTCTAAATTTGTAGGAGAATTATTTACAAAAAAAATATTAGAAGCGGTTAAATATATGCAACTGGTACTGCTTTGTATTCAGGGACAAATGTATTTTATTTGTCCCCTAGCAAAAGTAGGCTATGCAACTTGTAAGTTTTTGCTTTCACAATCATGAATATCACGTACATTATCAGCGGTGTTGGATCTGAGCTTAAGAGTAGCACATAACAAATCTCAGTCGATTCAATATGTATATATAACGAAGCTAAAAACCCAACATCGTTGTGTATGCAATTTCAAATAATTAGTTTATAAATATATATATGTACTTTTATAGTTATATAAATGTACTTGCTAAACTGTACATGCATTGCCATTGTGGTGGTTAGGTGTTGAGTACTCGAATAATGAATGCTACATGTTTACGATGTTGTTTGGATGAAACAGCTAGGATATTGTACGGGAAAGAGCTGCGAACACCAGTTAGTGGAGGCGGATTTGACTTTTGTTCAAATCCCAACATCGCTTTACGGGTTGTTTATGCAAATAAAAGTGAAGATACAAACATGCGCTATTGAATATTGTACAGATGTGTACATGCCAACGGTACAAAGCATCAGAATGTATAATAAATAAATTTAATATAACGTTTGTACAGTAATTGTCTTGTTAGTTTGTTTTTACTATGGACGTGTATTGTTGACGTCTGACAATATTTTAGTAGAATTATCAAAAAATGTTTTGAGGATTACTATCACTTCGTGAATGCTAGTTAGTAAGGAGAAAACAAGAACAGCCAAAGACATTCATACAAAGTGCTATTAAAGTACTCTGGTAGCAAACAAAACAATTGATGGTTTACCGTAAATTCGTTTACAAGTCGATGCTCTACAATGATCAAAATGTAAATTTCAGCTTTCTAAAAGATTAGCCTTAAAATTATCTCGATGTGTACACGGATTCAGACTTGCACGATATTTTAAGTTTTTTTTTCTTTTGCAAAAAAGCTTAATTTTTAGTGGTGCTCAAGTAGAACTATGACCTAGTTTGTGTGTGCCGTGATTTACTTGTTAGATGAGTTCCGTTTTGTAGTACCTAGGTGTCAGGATTTTCGAATATTTTCGAACGCCACAACAGTGCACGTAAGCCAAATGCTAAATTGTACTACTCGGAGATCTCTAGTTTATTTTATACCCGAAAATTCGAGCTATTGTCTCTAAACAATCTATATTTGAATATAATTTCCGAGATTTTCAGACAGGAATTAAATTAAAAAAATTAACTTAGTAAAAGCGATTCATTAATAATGTCGTGAATTTTCAAAATGACTTTACTGGATCAGAAAAACTTTTTCTCTTAGCCAGCTACGACTTTGCGAATATTTCTAATTTCAAATTTCTCTACGTTATTAATAGTGGGTAAAGCAAATCAATGGTGTCCAAGGGCGGAATGAATCCTTGACAGAAACGTTTGGGTTTTATGTACGTAAATATGATCGCTGCAACTGTATGCATATAGAAATCTAGTATATATCAATAAGTAATATACTATCAATAAGCAAATGTTATGTTACTAAATTTTCCATGTTTGCTACAACATGTTCAATTATTTGTTATAGGCATGACCAACGATATTAAGCTAGGACAATTTTCGAGAAAAATGGTAGTGCAAGCTTTGAAATAGTTATCTCATAGGTAAGAGTTAAAAAAGGACTTCGTTCTATGGTGAACTAGTTCGGTTCCACATTCGGACAGATATGAATATTTGAAAAAAAAATATAACACACAAATTGTTTTCTCAGGACCTTAACTCGGCTGACCTCAGCTAAAGCTACGAGGAATATTCTCATTCAATGTTTCGAGCTTTACGTTTAATTATATCCCTGCTAAACATCGCTTTAAATGACTGGCCCCTTTGGCATGAAACGAGTCGTGTTTTAGCTGGGCTTCCAACTTATACGACTTCACTAATTTTCCCCAGGTACAATAGGTAAACGCGTAACCACTGCATCATAACAGATACAAAGATGTTTACCAGAACATTATTTAACTATATGTATAACGATATATTGCATTGTTATCTATCGATCTTTTGTGTCACTAATACCCAGCTGACAGCCATAGAAAATTACAAGCACTAATGGAGTCCCTAGCTACCTTTTTCTAACAAAAAGCATAACGCGTCGCCTTGTGCCTGTCGCGGCCATAATTAAGTTATTCACTTGAGCTGATCTAAGCTTGGCGCTTTTTCTAGTTTGTCTCCATTTCGTTCATTCAGTGTGTTGTTTTTTCCGTCAGCTTTCCGAGGCGAGGAGCGAAAGGATGGTGTACCCATGGACTACACAGCAACCATTTCTCCTCGAAACGGAGCACACAATAAGATTAGCTGCCAGGTATCATTTACATGAAAACAAGGACACCTGTGTAAAGCCTTTATGAGTTGGTTAACGTAGCGCCGACTATAACACTGAAATCGCTATTTATAATGCAAAGGGAGGTTTTGGCGCCAGCCGATTGTTGCGCCCCCTAGTCAGGCTTGGGATAACTTTAGGAGTGCAGGAGCATATAATCGGTCCGTAATTTCTCCATATACTGCGATCGCAGAGGCGCCTGTGTGCTCCTTTTGGATGCAAGCCCTTAAGGGCGCATCCCGTGTATCCAGTCGTTCGGAAATCGCCAATATGCGGCGTCCGGTGGGCCAACGCGGTAGTTCCAGGGGACCGCTGTAGGCTGAATAATGTTGCCCTCTATTGAGCTAAGTAACTTCCTCCATAACCTGAATGCTCGGATTACTGTGCTTCCCGCTGTAAATAGAAAATGTTTTGCTGATAGACAAAGACTGACCAGCTGTCCTCATATTGATGTCAATTAGTGCTTTCCACTGATGTACTATTAGTCGTAGGACCTTATTTGTGTTTTGGTAAAATGACAAGCTCCGTAGTTCCGTTTGTGGAGAACGAAATGCCAAAAAGCAACGAACATACAATGGAGGCCTTAGAGACTGAAGTGGGCCAGGATGCGGGTCAGCCGAAGAGACAAGTCATTGAATCACATGCAGTACCTGCAATACCTGAGATACTGAACGGCAATAAAGATGACACGAAATCCATTCCCATACCTTCAGAAGACCATATCGAACATGAGCTTCAAAATGATAATATGAAGAAAAATTATAGGCCCAGTAAAGACACTTCATCCTCTAACGATGGCATGTCTGAAGTAGGTCTCGAAGGAGATGATGAAGAAGATGGTCCAACGATACCGCGTCGTCACTCGGAGACCGAGGTTCTCCTGAATGGTAGGCTTTCCAGGTGTACGACGGAGACACAGTCTATGAAATCAGACTCAGACATGGACCTTTCCTCGGATGAAAACTGCACCAGCCGCCAGCTACAGATAAAAAAGTTAGCATTAGAACAACGCCTTACAGAACTGTCAACAGCTCTAGCAGAAGAAAAAGAGCGTCGCATGTGCGATCTCGCTCACTTTCAAAAACAAAAAGAGGATATGCTAGTCAGGCAAGAACGGCTGGTAAAGGATTTGGAAAGGATCAAGAAGGACAAAGAATCGGCCGTAATGAAATATGCCAAGAGCGAGCATGAAGCCATCACTGCAAGCAAAGCGCGAGAATCATTCGAAAAAAAACTTATCGATACGACAAAAGAAAGGGACGTTTACGTGGCACGAGTGCGGCAGTTAAACCAGGACTATGCCAGACTGCAGTCGAGGTTAGAAGCGCGCGCTGGTGATCTTAATAAACTAGAGAGGATTATTGATCGGCTTACCGATGAGAAAACTAAAGCTCAACATCGCCTTCAGGATTTAGAGAAGTATTGTGATAAGTTGTTAGCCGAACAACAACAGGAACTTGCTAAAATGGCCACCGAACAGTCAAAGGAAATGAGCGAAAAATTAGAGGACAGAAAAACCCGACTTGCCGAATGCCAAAAGGAACGAGATGAACTGTATCAGCGCGTACATCACCTCGAGAACATAAATCGCGTTCATCACGAAAACCTCTCTTTGTCACAAATTGAAATTGAAGGGTGAGCCGTCTATAAAAAGACTACAGTAGCCTTTAATGGGACATACTCATATCTAGATCGTTGCCTTTTTACGTATACGTCGTCGTGGGGTTTTACCCCCCATCAATAATTCGATAAATAGTTATTTTCATTTTTGGTAAATTAACCATACATGCCGTTTGATTACTACATACAAAAAATAATATCTGAACAAACCAAACCTTTTTTTGAAGATTCTCAAATTTTGCTCATCAATTAATCATAATTAAATCCCATGTCAATGGAATTACGCTACTAAACTAAACGCTGTGTTAGATTTAATTGAGTATATAACGCACATTTAACAGATAATATTAATTAAACTCAATAAACTAAGTCAATCAAAATTATTTGCACCGGAAAATTTGTTTATTCCGCTTTTCTAATATAGAGTCGTATGTCTTTTTCTTTTAATTATTTGCGTAATTACAGGCTAAAAGCCAGCTTAGAGCAGGCCATTGAAGATCACGCCGGCTGTGGCCAACGAGAAGCCGAAAGTCTGCAGTTTACGCAGCAGCTCACCGAACGCACATTACATAGCCAAGCAGAAAATCAGCAGTTGAAGGCCCAAGTATCCCTGTTAACAGAGGACCTTAATTCTTTCAGTGATCGTAACACCCAACTAGAACGCGATTTGGCCGATGTATCTGAGAGACTGCGGATTATGTCAAATGAACGAAAATGTCTCGAGATTCGATTCACTGACACCGAAAAAGAACGCGATGCCGCACAGCGCAGGATGCGTGAACTGGAGCATGAAAAGACACAGGTAAGACGCAAAAGTGAGCAAAATATTAAACAGCTCAGCAAGGAGCTACAAATTGCGCGGAAGAAAATCGAAGAGGTCATCAGTGCCAATGATGGCTCGGAATCGAGATTAGCGAAAGATGCAGACGGTGGTGGTGGGGCGACGATTCAACTCGATCAAAAGTTGCTCGTCGAAAGAATTGTCAAGCTGCAAAAAAGCCTTGCGCGTAAGACCGAAAAAATCGAATTTTTGGAAGAACACGCTAAAGAGCTCATGATTGAGTTGAATCGCAAAAAGGGACGGTAACCGCAATCTCGTCTATCATCGTTTCCGTGGGTCGCTTGTGGTAAAAAAGGAAAAACGAAAAGCAAAAAACAGGCTGTGATTGTAAATAAAGTTCGTTGCAGAAATCTAATAATCGAAAATTGCGTAATTATTTTAGACGACGCAATTTAATATGCGTATGTATAGTTTAACTTAGTTTATTAACTAAACACAAATTCAAAATTCTCAAATTTTTCAACCCTACAAATCGTTCTACAATTTTGAATCTTTTTAATGATTCCAATTTGGAAAATGGTAGTTCTGACCACTTAATCCTGAACCGCAATTCCTGCCTAATATTATTCCGTGGTTGGAGTGCACTTAGACCAAAAAATGACTAATGTATTTAATTCGTTCAAAACTAGCGAAATGTAGTAGAGCGAAATCTTTATCGAAAAAGATCACTTTTAATATCAGCTCCGTAAACTCCTGTCAAGAAACTTTTTGATCAGCCCACTTTTAATATTCTATACTCGGAACATTCCAATTAGTAACCACTAAAAGCTAATTGTAGAATGTTGCTTTGCGCTATCCACCATATATCCCATTGTTCTATTGCTGTCTTCAGCCACTTAAATTACCGGGTATTCCCCCCGTATTGAGTATATTATCAACTTCTCATCTTTTCTGTTTAGATCAGGAAGTTTCAGTTCGAACTTCTTTTGCAAAGAATGATTCAATTACGATCTGTCATTTCAGTATAACTATTTCATACGATTGCACGCGCACATCAATTAACTCGAGGTGCAAAACAGCTTTCTTCATTTCTAATAGTCACATTGAAAATTAACAGTTCTTCTAGTAACATCAGAACGATATAAAATATCGCACGCTCAGTACAGTGTGTAATTAAGACCAAACATCGAACATGTTCAACCGCAACTTAGAGAAGTCTCTAATAAAGTGCCTTGTCTTTTTTTACTTCTGCAATTCTGATTGAAACATGGCACACAACACCACTAAGTCTCCATAGTGAGCTCTTGCTAAATTTTTATTTAAGGAAAAAAAAAAGTTCGATTTCAGTGTAAATCAACCCTTGCCTTCGCTAAAGCACTATGAATAACAACGCGCTTTAGTCATTTAAAATATACTTTGTTATCTTATATATATATATCTTTATTACACGTAATTGCCTTACATTGTTAGCTCATTTTCTAACCTATTCCACATCCTGTTTTCTCGTTCGGTTCTGCGGCTGCGAAGAGGTAACATCATGTTTTTTTAGCACAACAATTCACCTAAATTATATTTTTATTATTGTTATATAAGAAACACTCGATACCGCACTAGCTTATGAAATCATTGTAACATTCACTTGTTCACTTTCGCACCATCTTCATATAGCCCATTCTGGGACGACACTTCGCTACGTTCACCAGCAGCTTTTTTTCGCACGTCAGGCACACCTAGTAGAGAATTTGGTCAGATTACATAAATAATTGATAATTTTTTCCGGTGTATACCTAATAAAATCTAATTGTATTCTAGCGGGAAGTTGTACCGGTGAAGAGGATGTAGGTATTCGGAACACCATGACGCCTTTGTGTCCCCCCCCCTCAACGCTAATCACGCGACGTCGTTTCACTTGCTATACGAACAAATGATCAAATTTTACTCATGAACATCATATTTTTATCGCTTTTTTTTGTTTACATAGATCATATTGCAATTAGGGTATTATTCTAATATTTGGGCAAAAATCGAAGTCGTTCTGTCCGTACAATGAAAATGTTTTCGTTTGCGTTTTAACATAGATTCATATATTTTTCGGGTGTATTATTTACACAAGCTGGGAATGGTTAATGATTGACCTATATCCGTGCGTTTTTTGAGTACTCGACGGGAAACTTAAAAACGTGTGATCCAAGACCAGCAAAATTTGGTAAAATTCCAGCGTTAGGGATTACGTTCCAGTTGAGGCTAAGCTTTACTGGAATGTCTCGTAATCCGCGGCCATCGTCCCAGAAATAGTATTTGCTATGCAGGTTCTGAAGCTTGAGGATTGGGTCCTGGCCACGTTGAATGATTTTATCCCATAATACAACCTGTAAAATGATTCACGTAATAAATTAAGATCTTCATCGAGCTTTCTTCACCTGTTACTTGTCAACCAAATTTTCTCCGGCCGAGTTACCCTCCTTAAGTTACTACGAACACTCACCTAAAATGAGGTAATAGTACCTTGACGATGCATCGGAAAATGTAGTGAAAAATTATATTTGATTAATGGCACATTTTTAGAAAAAAAAAAGGACGCGTTGTCCATAACGCCTAAATCTTAGATATTGTTCCCTAATGGAATGCTGAAGCAAATACTTAAGCAGATACTTAATACAGGAAACATCGTTGATAGCCCACCTGATTGACTTTGTTCGTTTTCGTTTCGTATTCAGCCGCAAGGTAAAGGAAGAGCTGTTTCACGTTCCAGTTAAAGACTTCAGTCAAATTGGCATCGATGTCGAATGTGATCACGCCGAGATCTAGTTCCTCTTTGGATACCGTATAATCTGGCACACTTTTGCTGCAAAGCAATTTTATTTCAACGCACTTAAAAGTCCTGCTCTGCCTTGAAATGTCTGATTTTATAGAGCTCGAATTAACCTGCTTGTGCAATATATACGGCTAGACTAAACTAAGTTGCTCTCTAAGGATCGTAAAACAGAACCTTTAGTCGGAACAAATTGGATATTTATAGGAAATTTCTTTATGTTGACGCATCTCAAAACCTCTAACTCTTCATGTCATCGCCTAGACATGCGACGATATTCCCGAAACACTGTTTGTAAACAATGAAACATCAACTTAAGTTTTTCCCTTTAAATTGAAACCCCCATAAACCTCTATATTAACACAATAACAAAATACATAATAATCTGCTTAAAATCTTCTAACAATAACTTCCTTTCCATTATCACAACGTAACATTTAGTTGCTTGGCAAATATCTCTGTTCGATTTTAAAGTGAGAATTTTCTTTTGATTACACATAGGACTTTACGGAAAATCGTATTAATCCTCATCTACGTAGACTTGAGTCCGGGCTGACAAGATAGAGCGTTCACTATCGAAACCAACGGCAAAATCACTTACACAACTACTTTGACGGTAGACAATTTGACATCTGTCGCATAATTATTGAACGCTGTCGATAAGAAGAACACGAACGTCATAGCAGTTAGCGCGCTCAGCATACAAGCCAAGATCGCATGCAACCGTGTCCACAACGAATGCATTGCGAAATCCTGAAGGATTCAGAGCACGACACAAAACAACTCTATATGCCTTAAATTCAGCGAGTAGGTTTACTCTCTTCGCAGCTTTTTGAACACGTCCACTTGCTTGCCAGATGGAACGCTAGAGTGTATGTGTGGTTGTAGCGGGTGCTGCCTGATCCAAATGCTCTTCGCAGGTGCTAAACAAGAACGACACGTCAGGAGCAAAACATCAGCTGTCAAAGGGTTCTGCGTCGTGGAAAGGCATATTTTCGAGCTCGAGAAAAGCTAACCGCTCGTAGAGAATCTCCTTTTCAAGACGATATACTCACATGGGAAGTCGTGCTGTTTTTGCTACCTAAAGATAGAGCTTCAGAGAGATTCAAGTGAGAATGGTTCACTTAACGACTTCGCCAGCATCGCCTATATCGGCCGCCATATCCGGGTGCTATGCGACTCTAGTTCACACAAAGTTCTTGTATCGCGTGAGCTAATGTCATGGGCATGAAGTCGTCTGGTCAAATATAAAAAGCTGATATCGGCTGAGTTGGTAGCTCAGACTGCTATTCTAATGTAGAACGATATTTTTTATTAATCATCGTATTAAACATTTGTAAAATACTAACAAAGAAATATAGCGAAGAAAATACTTTTTACTAAACATACGATTGTGTGAAACTCATATTTTTTCATTGATCGTCGCTTTAGCTGAGTAATCGAGTCAGTAATTGCCGCTCTAATCGAATTATTTTAACTTGGAATTAGCTGTGGCTCCGGTATTCATTGAAAAGCATGTCTTATATCATATTCGAATATATTTAATTATTATATAGGCCGCCAGACAAAAAAGATTTTGATAGAACAAAGGATTCTTTGTGATTCCGACACTAAAGTATATATTGCATTAAAAAGTAATACAAATGGGTAGTTCACAAATGAACGAAATCGTGGTGATTGAGAGAATATTTTTTGTATTTTACTTTTGGTACTAAACTTGTTAGGCATTATTTCAGCCGACTACCATCCAGCACAAAGTGAAGTATGTCCACACTTGGATTTGAATTTAAAACACGATTTATAAGTTTATTACCCGAACACATTCCCTCTGTACCACAAAGGGCCAGGTATTTACACTGTTTGTATACTGTAATAGGTGCTTCAAGCTCGCGTTTGGGGTAGATAGGCGACAATATCAAGCACCGGCCTATGCATAGATTTGCCTACTAATTACAATCATATGTAACTTTGTGTACAATTAGAAAAAATAATTTTATTAGAAAATTATTTCTCAAATATTATCTACATTAAGATGATGTTGAAAATTGAATCGTGCGAATTTTTATAGAATATACGTTTCGCCTGCTTCAACTCACGCAGTGGGGCCTAAAGGGGATAGGGAAAACCGCGAGTATAAAATCAAAATGTGTTTGTAAAAGATGATATAAGGATGACAATATAGTATATTACTAGAACTATGCTCAAGGCACTAAAATATTAGACAATACATAAAAAGCTTGTCATATTACTACATGGATGTTATTATTATTAGTGATTAACTCACCCCATAGTTGTAAACCACGAGACTTAATTCACGCATACAGAAACGACGACATATGTAGTTATATGTAATAAATTAAAACAAACGAATTCAGAAAACTAGCTCATATGAAGTTTATTCAGTACCGTTGCCTACCTTATCCAGCACTATATTCAACCGGGGTAACATTGCACCCTGACTGTCATTTACGCCTAGCCAGACTTTATTACAATTATATTTATGATGTTTTATGCCGAATAACTAATTGTCTTATCATTTACCACCAGCCTGAAACCGCCGCCTTTCGTTAAAGCAGAACGTTTATTGCGTTTTGTTGTTGTCGCCGTCATTTAGTGCCAATGCTGTTTGCCAAGTGTAAAATCTAAGATACTGAATGCATAGACGTTTGCGGTTAGCGCACCAAATCGCCATGAGTTGACCAGATAAGCAACTCTAACTTCTTTTAAACAGCCGGCACCGATACGCCAGAGTCGTTCTTCACTGTGTGGTTTTGTTGTATTTGATGATGATTTGTATGTCACTCTAACGGACATAATTGCAAATGCGCACTCGCCACTTTTTGTTTGCCCATCTTGCTGTAGTTACCGTATTTTCTCGTTGTTTTTTTTCACCGCTTATTCGCATGTTTCTGTGCTAAGAGCATTCCATAGCCGAATCACAACGTCACTAACGGTTCTCTTCATGTCGATTGCGGGCTTACTGTCAGTTGCGTACTTTTATCGTTTTCTCAAGTGCCTTAGTAGGTCATTAATTAATATAGCACATGCTTGAAGACCTGCTAGAACTACTTCTGTTGTTTAGACTCACTGAAGTTGTTTGTTTTATTCTTCATACTCGAATGGTTCGGGAGGTTCCGGCTCCTGCTCGTCTTGGGCGACCGCAAGCCCTCCAGCGACCACTGGCTCAACTAGCTCTTCGTCCTGTTCTGACTTCGTGTCAAGCATTAGGATAACGCCTCCAATCGAGACGTCCTTTACGGGCCGGTAACGTGCGCCTTCGTTCATCTGAATTACCTTGAGCTGTGGCCGCACAACACGTGCGGGATTGGCAAGAATTTCGAAGTTGGGTTCAGGTTTTTTCTCCTCTTCTTTAGCTTTGGCTTCAGCATCTTCTTTTATCTTTGCGTCGGCCTCTTCTTTGGCCTTGACATCCTTGTCGTCAACATCCATTTTGTCTTCGCCTTCTTCCTTGGCCTTCTCCCTTTGGCGTTTTTTCGCGGCGGCCTTGAACGTGATGGAGAGAACGGCCGTCATAACTTTTTCGCGCTCCTTCTCCTTCTTCTCCTCTAATGGGGGCGGATACGCGTACGTTGATGGTTTAACGTTCGAGCGGAACTCAATCTTGGGCATCGCTAACGACGAATTTAGACCGATGACGCACGAAGGTGTAAATGCAAGCGACAGGAAGTGGCTGAACGGGAACCAATACCAAAACTGGGTAAAGCCAAGCATGCCGACAATGGCCGGGATGTTAACGTGGCCAGTGCGCGACAATAGACCGGCAGTTACATTTCGGCCACCTGCATCGATAATGCCCTGAGCGATGATTGCGCCGAATTTCGCCATCACGTCTTCGTGCTTGTCCGCAATGACTTTTTGGTAGAGGGACCGAAGCTCCTTCACCTTAGGACAAACAACTTCACTCTGTTGGATCAATACCAGAGCGGTTGCAACGAGAGCGCCCTGCCTAACAAAATTCACAGGGTCGTTGGTCATCGGCTCAAGAAGAGCCAATGCTTCTTTATTGCCCGTTCCGGCACATGAGATGCCGAGAGCCATGGCAGAGCCGTACCGCACGTTTGGATTGTAGCTTTCCGATAACAGAGACACGACACTAGGACATTGTTCTGGTGTGCGGATCAGTAGGAAGCCGAGAGCCTCTACGGCGGCACGCCGTACGTCGTCATTAACATCGGACACGGCGAAATGCAGCAGCTTCTTGATCGACGCATTATTCTCCGAGCCACAATACGCCATCGCAATGGTATGCATCGCCGAGCGTCGTAACAGGGGATCTTTATCGCTGGCCAGTGTATCGATGACGCTATCCGCTTGCTCCATGCGGCCGAACATGACGAACGCGATACCAACTGCCAAACCTCGAAGAATCTTCTCGTGTTGAGTCTCTTTTGCGTACACCACCATATCATCAATGGCCGCACCCGCACCCGAACCCAGCATGACCAGGCCCATCCCGACGCCAGCGGCCTCTCCCGTAACAGCATCGTCTTGGTAAAGATTGAACTTCAGCTGTTCGTAAACATCTGCCCGATGCGTGCACATAGCGGCTAGACCCACTCCGAGACAAGCTCCATGGCGTATGATTTCATTCTGAGCGTCTTTTAGCTGTTGAACGAGGTAGTCTATAATTGCGGCACCATGGTGGGCATGGATCAGTCCTAACGCATAAAGGCCGCCACCTTCAGTGTAACCTGATGAAGTGGTGCTTTCCTTAGGAAGGTACGGTCCCATGAGTTGGAGAGATTCTTTCTCGTGACCTTTATGAATGACGCCAAGGGACGAAACGGCAGTAAATTTAGCCCAATTTGTTGCTCTGGCCAACCAGTCGAGGTTATCTCGTAGGAACGCGTCCGAGGTGGTCCCACAGTGCATGAGCGCATTGGCGATCACCGTCGCCGTGTGGCAGATGCTGTTGCGGACAGCTTCCTTCGTCTGCTTTAGTATAAGCAAATCGGAATGGTTGGACCGGATCAGAAACTGCAGGTGCAATCCGATGGTCAGTTCCCCCGACAGAACTCTAATAAGCTTGTCTAATAACTCATCACCAGTCTTCTCAATCTCGCCGGGCTTCTTCTTATCTTTACTCTCCTCTACCGTTGGAGGAGGGGCCTCGCCTAGGTTTATATTAGGAAAAAAGAACAAGAAACTTACTTTTACTGCACAGAAAATATTGATCTAACAGGAACATAAATCGGGGTTATAGATATATGGAAGAATTGAAGAAAGCCCTACCCACTCATTTTCAAGTATGAATAGAATGAAAATTATTTTCAACCACCGATTGCAAATCAATATTAGCACTACAATTTGACACTACAATTTTTTTCGTTGCTAAAATTGTTTCACAAAAAAGCAGCACTCGTTATGAGAAACTTCGCGTTAAGATGGATCAAACCTAAAACTTACTTGGACTTCTAAGCTAGACTTTCGTTGAAACTGATTTTGTTGTTAATGGATCGTTAATTTTAATAAATATTCGAATTGATTTTGCACATGTTTTAGTCACTTCTTTTTCTTTAGTAAAAAAACATCGTTCCTAATATGCAGTAAGCCATATTCCCCCAGTCGATCGATTAGTTATTTTCATTAACTTGCCTGTAGAAGTATACTTCACTTACTTTCCTTAACTGAACTCATATCAACACATTGTATCTGAAGCCTTATATAAATATATAATTATCTGAAGTGTTTAATACGCAGTACACCTGAAAGATAAGGTTCGAGAGAATTTTAGGTAACCAAGTCACTCACATGCCTGGGTAAGTAACTCAGCAATGAATTAGCAATAACCGGTTTTGATCTTTTAAAGGAAATATTACCTGACTTGGTAGGTGCCATTCCTCTAAGGGCCTGGATAACACGAATAAGAAACTGTTGCGTTCCAGACTCGTACAAATCGAACGCAATCTGGTACGCCATTAACTGCTGCTCCTTGTGAACGGATCGCACCAACCTTACCAGCACATCGGCGGTTGAGGGAGCGTCATCCAGGGAAATGAGACATTGCACCATATTGATGTAATCAGGTTGTTCTAGTCCTTTGTAGAGAATTACGAGAACTCGAAGAACTTGGTCACGAAAAGATCGGTTCTGAATGAGTGTCATTGCGATTCGCAGGCTATGCTGCAGCATTTTACTAACGTCATCTGACTGTTTGATCGCTTTCTCAAATACGTCCATACGCCGGGTTTCCAATGCTATGCCAACGGCTTGACGAAATTGTCCATGTTCGAGACAGCGTTCGAACATCTTGTTGACGATTGCCTCGAGCTGGGGGTTGATCCGAACGGCTTGCAATGATCCGGATGCAGCATTTTTCTGACGGACTTCAGTATAGTCATCAATCGCTTTAGAAATTATGGTCTGAACGAATTCGCTTGTTGAATTAATGTCGAACAAATCCTCGGCTTGTAGAGCAAAGTCCAACGAATCCTTGAACGAGCCTAAGTGATAGTACACTTTCGAGGCGACGAGAGCCGCTAGCTTGCGATGTGGAAATTGTTGGTCTTCATACAGAATCTCGATCTTCTCGATCGCCTCGGATATCTCAGCCCAAAATTCATCGACGATTTGGTCAAGTTTTGAAAGAGCGAAAACTTTTAGCTCCGTCTGGTTCTCATCAAGGAGGGAGATGATGCCCTGGGCGGATGTCAGAGGGATAGTCCCTGCCACCATTCTGCTGGTCTTTGGCACACACTCTGTTCAATTACTGCTCAAATCGCCGAACGTGAGCTTTTTGGTACAAACAAAACTTACTTTGTCATTATAGACAGTGCAATAGCCGTGCGAGCAGACAGGCGCTGTGAGCGACACCGGCTCCTGTTTACTATATTTTTTTTTCTTCAAATGTCTGTATTTATCTTCCCATGTAGATACCATATACACGTTTCTGAGCAACGCATGATATGCAAATCAGTGTAATTTGTACAAGATATCAGACAACGTCAGTAGCAGTAATAGCGATATCAGGAGCTGTCTGCTACTTCGAACACGTGTGTTTACATTCGTTTGAAAACAGTTGTGTCAACTTTACTTATGCACGTTAGGTGAAGAATTGCAAGGTTTGTTTCTATGCTAGTTATTGTTATTAGAGTTGAAAACTGTTTTATATCAATTATGGTACGGAGTAGCGGGAACTGCTGTTTGTATTTCAGTTCCCAAGAATCTGTTCCATTATTATGTGCTCGTCAAAAATTCGAATCCTTTCCTGTGTGCATTGCAAGTAGATGATACCATCAAAGGATTTATGTTTTAAAGTGAAGTTTTTATATTGTCAAGAAACACACATTTTTTTACCGCTAACATGCTCCAACAAACCTATATCCAGTAAGCAGTTTAGTGTTTTCGTTCGCTGATAATTAACTCACGACAATTAAATTTGTGCTGAAAGATGCAATGTGAGGACATCGTTGTGCGTATCGCTCGATATCTAAAGGAAGGTCTCCGTCAGTTAATTTTTTAATCGCCGCAGCGAAGTCACTGAGGGTTAGGACCTCATCGTAATGCACGGAGCGGCAGTCGAACGCTTATACGAATATATAGTTTTGACAGTTATATCAAGGCATTCTGGAAAACGATTCCTTAGGGATTCAAATGTGTGATACTTAGCAGATACTAAAAGGTATTTGTCCTCGAAAATGTAATTCGTTGTGTTAATTTTTTGCATACACGTAGCTATTTCATGTTGGAATCAGACAGCTAAGGATTTAAGAAACAAACACTTTGAAAGGTCCAAGGCAAGTCTGGAATATACGGGGTTTCTAGTATCAAAGTAACGACGCTTATGTAAAGTTCAGATAAGAATTTTCCATCAAACATTAACTATAGAATTAAATATATTCTCGCGAATACCAAAAGGCATTTTATGGAACTTAACTTCTATGGACTATGTCCACATCTGCATATGAAAACATGGTCAGAACAGCTACTTGACACTGTGCAATGTACTATCGTCATGTGTACTGTCATGCAACAGATGTCTGAGCAAGAACCTACCACGCAAGAGGTTCGGGGGATAGAGTTGTTGGTTGCATGTGAAGAGCATCAGAGGAAGGAGGCTGGGCGTAAACGCAAAGCGGAACATGAAGCGCAATTGAAGACTTTGGATGGCGAAAACGCGGAATTGGGAAAAGACAAAGAGATGCTGGAGCTACATCAAAAGGATGATGAAGAAGCCGAATTAGAAGATATAGTTTTGGGAGGAAGCACCTGGGATAAGAGCCGAATTGAATCAGATGAAGAGGCTCCCATTAAAAAGAGAATGGTAAGTTTCTATTTGGTCTATACTGTTGTGGACGAAACAACAACTTTCGTATGTGTATTTTTATGTCAAATGATAGTGTTAGAGCGCTCATGAATATCCTGTAATGATTTATTTTTTACTCACTCCGTTGTCTTTTGCTGACGGAAACACGCAAGATAGTATTTTCATCGTGAACGCAGAGCAAAAGGATGCTAGTTCAGAAATCATTTCCCATTTAATCAAGCAATATGAACTATTAAGCTAATAGAAAGCAATAGGCACGCGTTACAGATCTATTTACGATAAAAATAGTTATCCAAACTAAAGGAAATAAAATAATTTCAATGGATGTCTGAATATGTCTATTTTATTTATTCTTTAACACTTTTTATTCTCCTCAATAGACAACAAAAATGTCGCACCGGAATATTGATTTGGACGATCACGAAGAGTCGTGGAGTGAAGAACAACAACAGAGTATCGAAGACGATGAAATAGCTATAGAAAGAAAGCCTGTTTGGGAAGATGATGATGATCAGTGCACCGTTAATAGGTTAGAATTATAAATTACTTGATATTATCAGCGTCTGTGGTCGAGCTTTGACGTAATAATTGGTTTACTTATTTGTCATTATTTATAGTCCCAAGTTATCATAAAACTTATGCCATCTTCGATTAGAAGTTCGAAGGGAAATGAATCGGCGACGTTTATCTAACTTGTTGATGCTATGACTCGCAGCAAACATGAAGACGCCTCATTCCGAGACAAGACTCTATCTGTGAAACTCCGAGAAAAGCACGAGAAAATTTTCTCGCGTCCAAAATGGGCCACTCAGGCCGAAAAAAAGATTCATCTGCGCAATGAAGAGGCCAACCAACTGCTTCGCACAGCTACGTCTTTTGTCGATACTGATCCATCTATGAGGCCGCTGGGGTCTGGTTTACTAGATTTCACGCGGTGTCCTCAGATGAACAAATTTTGTTTTCAGCATAGCCCCCTGGTGGCGTTAGCGTTCCATCCATCGTCGGAAATTGCTATGACAGCACATAAAAATGGCGTAATAACGTTCTTTAATATTGATGCAAAGGAGTGCAACAAAATCCAAAGTGTCTACTTTAAAGATTTCGACATTTCGTGCGCGAAGCTGAGCTCTGATGGCATGCAGATGATGGCTGGCAGCATAAGATATCGATCGTTGCATTGTTATGATCTCATGAGCGGGACGCGCACACAGGTGACCTTCCCAAAGGGTTAGTATTTACGCGTATGGACTTTTCTTACTTACGTATAGTTTCTTTATATTGAAGAGATTTTGAAGTTAACAGATTTAAACGTCAAAGGTGCATTTTCTCTGGTAGGTTTTATTTAAGGTAAATGACATTGAGACTTTGGGCCTCCCTTACTGTCCCTTGTATTAACAATTGACACAAAATACCGCTATGTCTTCTAACTTCAGCTCACGAGTTGACGCATATGAAACGTTTCGAGGTTAGCCCGTGTGGTCGTTATCTGGCTATTCACGGTCGCTTCGGCAAAATGTACGTGATTTGCGCACAAACAAAACAGCAGATTGCCACCTTGAAAATGAATGAGGATGTAACGAGTACAGTGTTTACCCGTGATGGAAGAATGATCTCGCACGGTCAGAATTATGTCTATCTATGGGATATAGGCGTAAGAAGGTTCGTTGGCATTAAAATATTCTATCTACAGGCAGTAGCCGCAACCAATGCTAAGCGGTAGTCGATACATTACATCGTTTACATAAATCGCTAGCTTGGTAGATTATCCTGAAGTCACATTTATCAAAGAACCCTATTTCGTCATGTGGTGGATATTAATTGCAATGCGTATCTATATGGTCGGTTATTTCAGATGTGTGCAGAAGTTCCTGGATGACGGTTGTTTGAAAGGACAGACCTTAGCCCTTTCTGCCGACGAACGATTTCTAGCAACTGGGTGCGACAGTGGAATCGTTAATGTGTACGATGCCCAATATCTTCTGAAAGGACGTGATGCATCTCGGACGCCGAAGCCTTTGAAATGTGTCAAGAATATAGTCACACCAGTTACCTCATTAGCGTTCAATGAGTCATCAGAAATACTTCTGATCGCATCGAGATACAAACCTGAGGCGGTCAAAATGGTCAGCTCTTATCGTTAGATAACTTTGTTTCTATATACCTAGGTATGAGTACGACTGTGAGAAGTACAATAATTTCTCTATAATTATCTATGCTATTTATTGAGCTGAATTCCTCAATTAAGTCCCTTATTCAATGGCGGCCTATTATTAGGAGTTTTCGAAAAACCGTAAAACATTTATTGACATGTGTGTCGTTTTGATAAAGAGGGTGAGTAAACTAGAAAATTTCTATTAATTGCTAATTTTTGGTAATGGACTTTCTGCGTCTAACTTACAGGTTCATACGGGTAGCTTAACAGCGTTTTCCAATTTTCCCGGAGTGCGACATAAGTTCCGTAACCCATCTTGTGCTGCCTTTTCTCCAAATGGAGGATTTCTTGCGCTGGGAAGTACAATAGGTGCCGCCAACCTTATTCGTATAAACCACTATGGAAACTATTAATTTCATGGACAGATGTACGTAATGGAAGTCCGGTGTGCCGGCGAAGAAACAAGCACATCTCCGAACTCCTATTGATTCTTCTAAATACGTGCTTTGAAACAATTACGTTGGCCAATGGTATTAATAGAAACTGTTGAGCAGGAATCTGCACGGTGGCAGGTGTTTAATTTAGATGAGTTTTAGTATAAAATTGAGGCTGTAAATACATATTTCAGATGTTTGTGTTGTATGCTTGTTGACTGCAAGTTTGTGCATAGGCGACTGTAATAAACCCGATTTATCATCAAATTTATTTTTTTCGTTTGGTCGGTATCTTCTATGCTTCGCAGTGTTTTTCAAGTGGATGTTCTTTTCGCTAGGCGCGTTACGGTCGCTCTGGACAGGAAATAAGTTTCAGGTACATTTCGATTAAATGGTGAACAGCTCCTTGAAAGCTTTTGATCTTATCTTGAGCGTCACCTCTGCCTAACAAAAGTTGCGTATAAAAAAATGGCATGTTAGTTTTAGCAGGCGCTTCTCACCGAACTAAACCGTTAGTGTTGCTTTCTTGTGAAAAGCAGGCGGAATTATTAAGCAATATATAATATACAAAGTACGTATGTATACCACTGGAGGAACCAGTATTGAGTTCATTGCAATGACACATCTCCAGTTCAATGATGAGTTCACGGATTGTAATTAAAATAGCGCCGCCTAGATATTTCTTCCACTTAACAGCGGTGTTATTTCTAATGCGTCAAGAGATCATCTTGAAAACATTGAAAGACGAAGTTTTTTTTACTAATGTAGGCTGCAAATAAAACAACCTAAAAAACCCCAGTCTGTATTATTTAAGATCCTAATAACAACTGAAATTGATTGCTTCGTACAGAAAATAAAGTGTAGCGATTCTTATACCTACAAAACTACCACATAAGACCTATTACTCTGGTTCTATAATCGGCAGGGTGCTTTTGAAAACAATAAGAAAATCGCAGTACAATTTATTCCAAATACTGTGCGTTTTTTGTTAATGCAATAGTCTGCGGTGAAGTTTGTATCCACTGGTTACAAGTTTAGTGTCGATTAGAGCTTAACGATTTGTTCCGCTTGTGTATTACACTGCCAGGTACCGCCTAGAATGCTGAATATTGAATGTGTAAAGTGGCTTATTCCAAGACAAACCCTGTCTATTTTAGAATAAACCAGATAGAACCATTTCAATTTTAAGTCAATCACACTCTATAGAAAATGCAGTGAATCTTTCGTGTTCTTATACAATCGATAAACGCAGATCATATAGGTTTATGCAATACTCGCCACTTGGCTATAGCAGATACATGTCATCAGTGGCTGGTAACCTACATCTCCGCTAGCAGACCCAGCCATTATAAGCTTATTATGCAAGAATAACGGTGGCACATGGAAAATAAAATGCTGATAACAGCGGTATTTAACATATATGTGATATAATCCCCGGTTTTACTCACAATGGTAACTTCATAATGGAAGGAATTCATTTTGCTTGCACGATGTATCCTCAATACAGATGCGAATAAAACATGAATGAATCATTCATAATTTATAACTAACTTCGTAACATAACGTTGTCGATATATAAAGCTTTTATACTTTTCGATTTTCTAATAAGCATTCATAATGCCATTTGGTTAATAAGAGTCTATTTATCGACTGGATTTATCTAGTTACAGTGTATGATCTTTTTTAGTCCACCAGATAGAGTCGATGGACAAATTGCAGAGAGCACTTCGTCACTTGCTTTTTTTAGAAAATAATTGGCGATACAAACAAAAGGGGAAAGGTAGCGAATAATTAAGAAAATTGGTGAGACACCAGCTTTTAATGTATTTGCTTTAGCTCATTTGGCCAGCCTTTGCAGTGGCCGTTGCTTTCTCTGTGAATATCCCACGAGACAAATAAATGTCACTTCTTTGTTGAGAAAGCTCTACTGTAAATATGAATTCTTGTTCTAGGCTGATTTACAGCCCTATGCTCCGACAAAATACGGAAGGGCTGCAAAAGGGATTACCTAATTCTAGAGCAGTGGTTGTGGACAACAGGCCGATAGTTTTTTTATAATTGAGGTGAACTTTTTCACCCGCTTTGATATTACAGTGGAATTTATGGCACATCGTGCCTTTGTGGCTATCCCTAACGGAATACTGGCTTTAAGTAAGAAGTCGTCATCTTAAATTGTCATTGTTTCGTCCATTATATTACAACTATTTCATATATATATATATATATATATATATATATATATACATATAGTTAAGATGGAAATTCTACAGTATTTATAAAACACATATGTATTAAGTGCGGGAGGTCAATGTCCTTACATGCGGTACCTTAATAACATATGAAGTTGCGATAGAACGTCTTCGATCACTTCTAAGATTCTTTAGTGAAGCTGCTGTTGAGTAGGCGTCATTGCAAAATAGAAATTTCAGCGGTTTTGTATACTACAATTGAAATGAATTCTTTTTTTCAAGTGCCACCAATTTATTCTTTTATCAGCTTTTGTCATCAAAAAATCTACACTAAATCTCATAGAAAACGGCAGTAGAAAGAATCAGTAATCTTATCATTACGCAACGAATTTATAATAACGTTGGTGGCAAGCATTATTTCGTTTATAGTAAAAAAACAAAACTTGTTGTGCCTTAATACAGGCCCTAATAATTTTGTTTCTAACCCAAAACTTTGACTCAGCTTGACAGCCTTCGACTTCTTTCTTTATTTGAAATACCAATATTAAGGCGAAGTCTTTATCGGCACCAAGCCCTTTGATCTTGAACCAAAAAAAATTAGCGTCTTCACGCAGCGCTTTCGCTGAACACCCAAACGATATCCAAGAGCGATAAATACAATTTTTTTTTTCAACTTAGGCTTTTTTTTGTGTAGGCCCCGAACCATTTTAGTGAACATAGAAAATATATACACGAAATGGTATATGACGCATTTAGGGTTCCCTTATCATAAGCACTGGGCACACCGAAGGGGCTAGATCCTAAGCCTCTTGTACGTAGAAATGGATAAATATGACTGAGAGCTCTCAACGAGTAGTTTTTTCTTCTAGTTTAGATATAATGATAAGATGTAACGTTCCTACGAGTCAATTCAGACTGTCAGTAAACGATTTCCAACTAATTTCGAGAGGAGCAAAAAGGAAATAACCGCAAAAATACATCATAATATCGTACCAAACCTTTTGCACGAGAAACGACTTCGAACTGTATTGAAATGTTGATGGCGTTCAATAAAACCTGGCTCCAGTTCGAAGTTGGAAGTTTTAATCGAATCGATTCTTTCGTAAACAATTGAAGCTTTAATCGATTGAATACCTCGCTTGTGATCAGCCTAATCGGACGACTAACGAAACAGATTGGAAAATCATTTAGATACGAAACGGAGCATAGGGAAAATATTCCCACAAGCTACACGGAATGGAGCTCTTAAATATAGAGCAGCATACCAATTTATGAAGAAAATGTACAATTACGGAAAAATTAGTAGATTTCTATTACGTTGAAGAAAATGCTATTCGAACGTCAGTTATATGGTATTTATCTTTGATGCCAAATAGAATAGACTATAATAGAATTTTGTGCAAAATCGAAACCTTTCCTGTAACAGTATTAGGCTGTTGCAAACTAATACGGTAAACCTTGAACTGAATAATTAATAAAATAGTTCAGCTAAAGTGATGCTGATTTGATAGATGTAAACGTGTAAATTTTCCTCTACATTTTTACTCACTTGCTCTAGCGCTTTGACATCTTCTGGTCAGCCGTGTCTCAGCTTTGTCATATGTAATTTCACTATTTATGAATTCCCCTAGGATACGCTTGTTTTTAGAACACTGACGTGGATTGAGAGAAAAAGCGCGTCGAAGCTATCATGGATATTTTGTGCTCAATATAAAGAGTAATTGAGGCACGTAGATGAAAGTGAGCTCTGGCATTATCTACGGACTGCATGCTTCCGATTGTCATGCCAACGATCTAATAGTCTTTTGAAGAACTCAAGATAGTGAGTTACATTCATTATTTTATACTCGATTTTACTTATTTCATAGTGGCAGATATTTCCTGATGCCCATTGCAGGTACTATCATCACCTTTCGCCCGAATCTGTTCAACACTGCCACTGAACTTAATTTCTTTTCAGGCGAACACCATTTCCTCACCAAGTCCTCTTCCGAGTGACGGTGAAAATTAAACCATTCCTCATCTATGGTGACCGTATGTTCCAGACAGGTTATTGTTGATTAACGCCTTGCAGATCACACGCGGAATCAATTAACGCATTTCCAATAAACGTAAGGTCGATTCACGGGGTCCTATTTCTTTACTCAGTTTCTGTACGGGTTATAATTTTATAGCATGTTACAATGCCAGTACTGGTCGAGAATCTTTAGATCCGCAAGTATTGCCTTAGTGAAAAGTTTCTTCAGTTGCGGTAGTGCGTTCTTGTATTCGGGCCTGACACCTACTCTCCTCCTTGAACGTTCCAATCTCTTTTCTTTAAGCGTTGGCTTTATTTAGGTACTGTGCTTTCCTACCTGTGCCTACCTGTGTGCTTGCCTAATGCGTTCACTAGTTTTCGATGAATTTTCGCATTGCTGTAGCCTTTAAAGAACGAAAACTCGACAACTGACGTTTATTTTCAAACCTAAAAAAGTTTTTTTTGCTGAACGCATTTTTCCTGGAGTAAAAACAAGCAGATTTTATTCACAATTTCTGGAAAGTTCTGGCCAAATTTTGTCCGCTAGCGGCGCGTTGTTCAGAAGTCATTCAATTTCGCAAGAAATCATCAGTCGTTAACGAACTAAAAAATAGGTGTCTCTTTTATTTGTGTGTGCCCAGTTAAATCTCTCGACCATGCCCCTAAACTGCTAAGAAGAGGGCACTGACTATAACAGATAGATTTGTTTGCTCGAAAAACGGGTCATTGCGGAAAACGGGCGTCTCTAGCTCTCTCGAAACTAAGTTTCGAAAAAACAAACTTGAATGATGGCCTACTGAGCGAACAGCCAAACACCAATAAGCGATAACAGGTTGTTGTTGCTGTTGTGGACGACGAGTGCTACTTAGAATCTATAAAAGCAACCATTTCGATGCATTGACAGTGTTATACCATAAACAGAAATGATCCGTTGTTTGAATATGAACGCTGTATACAAATGCGGTGTGCATTCAGTACTTTTTCTCGACAAAACACGACTAGATTACGGAACTGGGATATAAGTTATGAGCATTTTTTTTTCTAGTAAAATGTATGAACGACTACCGGTGCTTGTCCGGTAATAGTTAAGTACGTATTAGCAACAAAGAAACGTTTAATAAAAACCTGTTGACGTACAATATAATAACTTAATGCTTATAGGCGACATCTGCCAAATCTGTATCTATTGCCTTTGTTGGAAGCGCTCAATCTGGAGAAAACATATACAAACACATTCCCTTTATACACGAAAGAAACAAGCACGTTTATCATGATCTCAGTATATAGTAGTTTTTATTTTTATACTTTTAATGCTACTTTGAGTATAATGACACCAGCAATAGTTATTATTGTGAACAATCATAGCTACTATCACTACCACCGTTACAATCTCAGTAATTTAAATACATATCTTTTCTCTTATATTCACTATCGCTAGTTCAGTCTTTCTAATATATGCCACATATACAGTTTATATATATACTGTTATGATTCGTTAACTTTATTATACAGGTCTATACCTTCGTAAATATCTCACTTATAGCATGCGTAATTTAATGGTTATACAGAATTGCAGCCATTTTACGAGTTGTTAACTGCAATGCATGTATGTAAAAACTTTAATAATAGTTGATCTAAGGCAAGATAGGTCTTAACATTGTTTCGTAATTGATGTCGTGTTTAAATATGCAAGAGTTCAGCTAATGCTTCTGATGATTCTTTTTTAAGTATCGTTTGACACTGAAATCGCCAACCGTCAAGCACATCGCCTCATTCAGTCATAAAACCGTTGTTAAATGATTTGCATAATTTCTTCTTTAGTCATAATAGTTTGCTTGGATTCTTCAGGTCCTCACAATTTTTCACATTACATTTAGTAAAAACTGAGGGTTTTACATTAAGCTCTTTAACTAACTGAGTCGATCAAGCACGAATACATTTTCGCTTAATTTGTCTAAAATTTACACTGCGCACAATTTACGAACAGAAAGGCATTTAGCTTCAACAAACAACAAGCGTGAAGAACATTTATAGTCACTTTTAATCTCCTCTGGACCGCTTTTTTCTAGCAGTTGTCGACCGTCAACGCACACATATTTAATAGTATCCTGCAATTAGCTCTAGTAACATATTTTTATAGTTCAAAAGTTGAACATATATATATATAACTAATCTCGAACGACTCACGGTTTGACAATGGCACAATAAGCTTTTGTGAGTCTATGTGTGTGCGTAAGCTTTGGCTAATGTCAGAACGAAAGACTACTAGTATTAACACTTCTACTATCAGCTTCTAATGAATGAAATGAAAAAGCTGCTAGTTGAGAAGCACGTCACACAGCCGCCTATTTGCGTATGTATGTGGGTTTTACATATACTAAATATCTACCAAAAAGGTTTACCAACCTCGCGTTTGCTTTAACTTTTTCCGTCCTAGGGTTTTTCATATTCCACCTGGTCAAGACAGGTTTATCTTTAGAAGACTATATTGGAAAGACGGTTTGTGTACGTAACCCGTTGTCACCCCACTGTCCTG
This sequence comes from Varroa jacobsoni, assembly GCF_002532875.2. Taxonomy (NCBI): domain Eukaryota; kingdom Metazoa; phylum Arthropoda; class Arachnida; order Mesostigmata; family Varroidae; genus Varroa; species Varroa jacobsoni. Next base: position 157,542 of record NW_019213294.1, on the reverse strand, counting down.
TCAAAAGAGCCAACCTTTTCTGCCTATCTAACGCAACAATCACAAGCATTTCTTCTTCCACTCTTAGAAATCTCCAAATGACGTTTTTTAAGTTACCCGAAGCACATCATTCTCCTATTAAATCTAGCCTGCGCGTGTTATGGCGCTCGTAAAAGAGTCGGGGATATAGGCTTACAGGATCAGTGTGGTTCTGAGACAGGTACATAAAAGTGTGGCTATAATTAACTACGATGTTTCAACACCTTACTAGTTTCGTCACAATCACCATCACGTTCATAACGCAGCTATAATTAATATATCAATATCTGTTTATTCTATTAACATTCAATGCATATGACTTATACATTTACTCCTAGACTTCTGAAACTCTTTTCCATTATTTTCTCGCACAGCTTCTGCATTGTCGTAATGAACATAGTCATCACAAGAGGATATGAGGAAATACTCATATACTGGTAAGAGACAAAAGCTTGCTCTTCTCCCGTTTCATGTATAGCTTAGTATAAACTTGTGCAACTTATTGGAGTTTATACCGACTTGTGCGACTGAGGGACAAAAACACTTGGTATCACGAAATTTTATCACTTCAGTACTATTTTTATTAATTTTTTTTAAGTGCTCCGATAGAGCGCTACGCCTGCTACCGTGCTTTTGCATTTCTGCTCAACAGCAGTTTGTCGTTAACTTAATCTTGATGCCTCCTGCGAATATACTGGATAAAATGGCCTGTACGTTATAATCTGCCTCAAATTGGGCTGAAGCCGGCCACATCAATTATCGGAAGGTGACACGGTTCCCGTTGATGTTGCACCTCCCGACTGGTCGCCGAAGTGTTGGGTGATGCTTTTAAGAATGTCTAGGCCATTCTCCCAGGTTACACTCCTGGCATTTATAGGCCGCTTGCAAATCCGTCGGTCGAGAGCAAAGCCTTTACGCGCTAGGACAAGATCTCCTCGCTTACAGTTAGCCGCTGGGCAATAATCGTTATTTCCGTCCCCAATGTACACTATCCTGTAGAAAATTTAATGCAAAGTGAGCAACAAAAGCAGTTAATAGACACTGTAACCATCTCAACAGCACACAGTAAAAGTCAATTTCATACTGAAATCAACAAAAATTTCAGGCAAGTCGAAACTTACTTTCTAAAAAATTGTAAGTTACAAGATTGGCCTAAATGCTTGAGTTATAAGTGGCTTAAGCCAAACTTCAATCCTATGTGTATATCTGACTGGCTTGTTCAAGTATCTAATCTTAACTAACAAATAGTCTCTTTTTATATTGATAACAGCGCGCACGGCAAGCCAACTCTGCATGGTTCTTTATTACCGCATTGGTACAAAGATGGAAGCTAAAGCTTATCTATCGTTTAACGGCTCTCCGCATTCTGATAATCGGTGTCCAAACCACATCAGCGCAGGTCAGGGCAACAAAAACGTAATGCGTGTGAGAGCCAAGCAACTACTGTTCAACACACGAGTGAAAACTAAATTAACTTTAGTTCTATAATAACAATAACTTCCTACCATTATATGTGGAATAGAATAACGAAAGCATCGCTTTCCATCGATCCATATGGTATTTTCAGTTGCACACCCCTTTTTTGCGCATATAAATCAAACATTAAACAAGTTAGATTTCTCTCTATGTCAAGTGATGATGGGATACCGAGCAACAGCAAAGGGAAAGTTATGGCTGAGATCTAAACGGAAGTTAGCAGTCGTAAACTATAGTTGGAAGGAAAACCTCTCCGATGAACTCCACGTCGGTTTTGGTTGACAGATATAACCCCACTTTTATTATGCAGGCGCATTGGGTATCCAATGTGGGTCACTCAAAGGCAAGCAGTGCCGTTAGTAGTAGATTAAATCAAACTAGGCCAGACTTAGGGCCATATATCTTCCTCAAACTTGGTCGCTCTATCGTTGACTAGGTCCCGACCTAACCTTCGCTGACAAATCCCTATCCCAATAGCCTGTTACAGCTTGGCACTTGACACTCAGCTGACGACAAGTTCAGAGGAAAAACGTATTGGATTAGCTTTTGGTTCATGCAGAAGGGCGAGTTACTTCGGCCTTTACCAACGAAATTTAACTATTGTAATGTTAATTGAATTGGTATCTGAACCTGCTTTTTAGCGAAAGCGACCCGCCTGTGTGAAACGATGGATTTAGTGCCATATTGTCATTACTTATCCGTGGTTTATTTCAAGCATCCTTTAATTGCACACCAGAATAGATAAGCGGCTCCTTTCTACCATACCGTGTATCAGCAAAAAGATTAACCTACATCACGCCAAAATTTTACAATATATTCCTAAATACTTATCAGTAAACTGAAATTCTGTGATGTAATCCAAAGTACTGAAAATATATTTTGATAAAACAAATAATAAATACGCTGTGGTGCGTTTTCTGATTACTCCACCTAAAAGCGGACTCCTACATTTTCATTTCTTGTAAGTTTTACCGTTCCTTCATAAATTATTTAATTTAACTATTGTCTAAGTAATCTATGACATGAATGTTTCAATAACGTGTCAGCACCTATATCACTGATGAGAGCAATCGATGTACGGCCGATAGTTCAGCGCACATGGACGCTATACGTCCCATGCTCTGTATCCATACTTTTGTCGATTGTTGTCATTATCAAACGATCGGAACAAATATAGCTAACGAAGCAATATTGAGACGACAATAAGAAGCACGAGATACATGCACGCCAATACGCAGCCACGGTATCAGTGCACAAAGCAGTCTTTAGTCTTTTTATGCATTTTCCCGTAGTGCACGCATACACGGGCCGACGCAATTAGACTACTTCATATTCTACCGTCAAATCAACCTCTTACGATGGATAAATAGGTGGTCAAATGCTTTGTTGTAACTGCCGCCGCCATCCCCGGGCACTGAACAGGGGTCCGTGTCCACGTCAGGCCTATTGAACAGAGCGCATGATATCGCTAGCCCGACTTCAATTATTAACCTACAGCGAACTGACAGATGCCCGGTAAACAGGCAGAGAAAACCAACGGGCAAGGAAAGCTACAGAATGCTGGAGCATAGTAATAGGCGACTATAATAATTAGGGTGGTAGAAGAAGACAGGGTTGAAGATATACTCGTCGACACTTTTCGTGATCAGGCCGAACTTGGCGCAAAACAAGCACTCACGGAGACCTATTGAGTCGATTCATCGTCGAAATAGACAACTATAACAGTGCAGCGACAACAGCAACTGTAATGAAGAACCAACGAAAATTTCATCCGTAAACCCCCTATGAATTAGATGAAGTTTCCTTTTCGCCCCGCACTGCAGATGTAGACTGAATTCATTGTTTGAATGGGGCAATTTGTTTGAGGATTTTCAATTTTATCTTTTAGCTTGAATTCATTTTAGAACTAAAAAGCAACTGTGTGCGGATAGAAGCGTTACAAGCTTCTATCTACGTTATGGAAGCAGTCTACAGTATGTAGTTAGCAAAGCTTCTCAGCAATCAGATTAGTTGATTTCGGTATGGATGGGGTTCGCATCTTGTTACGCACCAGCAAACTATTTCATATATTCACTAACGTCGGAGAAAGAAAGGACAAGCTCGTATCGCTACTCTTTTTTTGCCACATTCGTTGAATTGATGCTTGAATAATAAATCACAAATTTTACTAAAAACTTACAAAAATTAAATCGTAATTAGAAACTAAATAACTGTAATATTAAAGAAATTTCGGACAGTTCATCCGTCTGTGTGCTCCTCTATCGAAGACTCGACACGGTCCTGAGGAACTGTTGGCAATATTAATCAAATCTTCTGTAGCCTACGCGGAAATACGTTAAATTTAAAAGAAATACATAAACTTATTTGAACTTGAAAATACCGAAATAGTTGGAAGTTCACCATAAACAAATCTATCGATTCTTCGAAAACGCAAATACAACTATAGCAAACAAATGACCATTCATCATGTCCACATGTTTTCTTTTAGTGGGACCTAGTGGGCACTTCGAATCAAATACGGAACCTACGCTAAACCTATAATGCCTTAAATACGAGGCTGAAGATGATACGACAACAGAAAATGTGAGTCGCTTGTAAAAAAAGAAAAGGAAAATATGACTTCTATCTTTGTTCTTTCGAAAAATTACGAATTCTTATGTGAACCGAGGGGGAATTTTATGGCTCTTAGCAAAAGAGGCTTGGAAATCGATCATCAAATCCCGTCCATCGTAATTTTGAATCTATTAAGAAAAAGGACATGCGGCGTAGTCTTAGTGTCTGCTTTTCACTCATCGGCCGGTTTGCTATGAGGAAGACGACCCCAATACAGTGTCCTGAACAACCTAAATCAAGTCCTGTTGATCTCTGACACACCTCTAATGCCAGCAGAGCCAACATGGTCCTTCTTATAATAACGCTTTACGAGGTTGCTTTTATAATGACATCTTCTATTAGTAATAATACCACTTGTAACAACTGAGCATTGAAGCTTTTCGTTGTGTGAAATCGCTTCGAAAGCTTACATTTATAAAAATTATTCGCTATATATATATATATATATATATACACGACTGAGACTGCGTTAGCTGAGAGGCGAGTTTTTATTAATTTATGAACGGATGCAAAAAAGTAGTCACACTTCCCGGTAAATTGTAGCGAATGTTTTTGATTGTCGTCTACTATTGCCCCTGGCAAGCACCTTTGCATCTCTCCCTCAATACAACTGATACAAATACGGACATTAAAAAAATCAACAGTCTGACTTAGTTGGAGTACTCGCTACTACAGTCGTGACCATCGTAACTGTTTCCGCCGAAACTGAAAGCTGCCTTTCTCTGCCGTCGAATATAATAAGAAATCTGACAAGCGAGAGCGCCACTTCTACACTGCCGTAATACATTCGGGCTTCGCCGTTTCACGGTATCTGGTACGTACGCGTCGCCTGTACACCTATGTGGTCTACTTAGGTGCCGATTAATTGGGCCAAATTGAAATTGCTGAGGCACCTAAATTGCTATTAAAATACAGAGTATTTAAAAACGTAGGAAAGACTACGGTCTCTGTGAACGAATGCAGAGCACAATTTTGAACACTTTTGAGTATTAGACAAGCCCTTGCGTTTTTCTTAGAGATACCGTTAGAGAAACAAGTTGATTAATTTATATTCAAAGAATTCAATCTAATATCGTAGCCAAAATAATTACAATAAATGTATTAAGGCGATCAGAAAAATCTAAAATAAAAAAAAAAATAGAATTTTTACTTTGGCGTAGAAAAGCCAAATTCGAAACAAAAAAAAAAGAGTTGTCCTAAAATGGCATTGCTCTAGTACCTCACTGTCCGATGATACAGCTTGTATTGGTATTAACGAGGACAATAATTTGTATTACGGTATCGCTCGAGCACTTTCTTTTTCATGGTATGGTAGTATTTAGAATACGAGGGCTATGTCGAGAGAGTTGAAGCTTTCGCAACATGACAAGCTGACAAAAACAATAACTATTAAAAAAATATGAGGATTATAACAGTAATAATAATAATAAAGAAAAAGATAGTAGAGAAAAAATATTTTCGCGCTGCTTTCTGATAGGAACTTCCGGAACGGCAAACAAGCCTTATCGGGCGATCAGTAGTACATATGAATGAATGAATGAATGAACGAATATAAGCGTAATCTACAGCGGCAGTAACTGCAAAATGTTTATTATCTACAGTAGCTCTACGAGCAGTTCGGAGACGTGTCATAACAATGAGTAGTTGCTTTTCCGTTTTTAAACCGATTTAAAGATAAAAACTACCGATCAATGAAACTTACAGGAAGTAGTATTGCATGCAAGTTTGTATCAGATACGGACTAGCAGATTTACGCTATTTACTGTTTACGCCTATTGTTTCGTAAAATTCTCTTGCGCTGCTACGTAGTTCGGCCAGCTGATAGTAGAATATTGAGGCTGTATATTTACCGTTGGAAGCATGTCCATGTGAGTCTTGAATTTAGAGAACTTATCAATTGTAGATAGTTAGCTTCGATGCACTCCTGGGACTTTGTTGGGTTTCCATACAAAAGTTTTTTAAACTCACCGATTCAAATTGACGCCCTGTTTTTTTCTTCGATCAATGTAGTCCGCGACAACTTTGCTCTTGCAGAGATTTTGGGGGCACATTTTGCACCAGTCGTTTCGATGAAACTCCTGAATCGTAAGACAGCCGTTACCGTCAAACTGTGCGTAGTTAGAAAACACTTCATGTACCAGGTGCCGAACGCCTTGCCGGTACAAGATGTGTTCGATAAACACTGTATTAGCGTCCGAAATAATGGCGACTTCGAAGTAGCCATATTCATTTAGTGTCTGCAACGTAAAAACGTTAGCGTCAAATGCGATACGGAAGCGAAGGTTGATATCTCTCAACAAAATCATATTAAACATGACATACGCTGTTATTTTCAAATTAATTCTTCGCATATAGAATGATTCGGCGCGGAAAATTTAAAAGAAACTATATACGACTGCTAGCTTCGTACAGGCGAAGTCGGACACAAATAACAATCGGTGCCATTCGTTGACTAAACCGAAAGCAATTTAATCAGCTGATACGGTAAAAATACACGATAGAATATTCTTCTAGCGAAAACCAATGTCTACCAGTGAAGAACAACATGTCCCTGTTGCACGTAAATGTTCATTGGGACGTGGCTTTAAGACTGACGTGACCTTGAACATTTACTGTCCCTTCACAACGATGCCAATACAGATTTGTAACGTGTATTACAGGTGCATACACACCGCTCCAAAGAATGTATCCATATTTGAGATAGTTTGGTATAATAGAAACTGCCAGCTGTTTATATTATTGAAAATACACAGACCTTGATAAACTATGTATGTGTTAATGCGAATCGAATTAGGCCAAACCGTCCAGGTGTCACTTGTGCAGCCTTGGCGAGATAGCTAGTATGTGCGTTAGATATTGATACACGTCATCCTAGAGTTGCCTCTTAGGTTCATATAACAGACTGGTCGCTTGTTTAGCATTTGACCAATAGGTTATCGTTTTTCATTAAAACACCTTGTTATAGTATAGAATGGTGGGGAATTCTTATCGCCGAAAGGTCCGTCTGCCACTGCTTGTCGATCCTATTGATGGCGCAGTGTAGCCCCCAAAAGCCCACTGTCTTTTGCTCTTATTTACACAACGGTAATCATTCGACAAAGGCTATGACGGATGATGGGCTTCGTTACCGAAACATTAATTGTCAGCATATAGTAGAACGTATCGTATCATATGATCCTCTATCCGCACCTGACAACGCAAGAAATATGGAAATTGTTACAGAGCGGGTTTTTTTCGCGGTAAGGCGATCACCACATATCTGAGAAGGCCAAACGCTGCGCAAGGTAAACACAACAAAAATTGAGCGTGCCTATTAAACAAGGTACAAGCTATCACGCAAATCGTGCCAAAATTTCCACCGTTAGAACGCACGATAAAAAAAAAAACGTCGTCGGCTCTCATCGGCGGACTTGTACGGGTCTGTATGCTGAAATTGAAAACATTTTACGGAAAGCGTACCACACTCACACGCACTAAAAATAATTAGCTGTTTCGAATTATCCATCAATATGTAGTCTACCTGACTAGCTCGTTTTGCAATAAGAAATATAGGTAATACTCACTGTTAACACGGGGCAATCCATGGACAGCTCGAGCCTGATGTCTATGTATGAATATGCTTAAATTTATCTATCGTTTTGCTTAATTACGTTTCTGTTTCATAGAGCCGTACAATACATGAAATAACGTGTTTTAATTTGACGATAAAAAATAGTCACGGACTGATACTTATCATTTTATGTTTCTTAGTACCCAGAACGGTCTACACTTTTCCCACTGTTCCAGCTTCGGACTGTCATCTGGACCACTGTACAAGTCTGTCCTCAGCACGTCAGCGTGCATTAGCAGACGAAAACCGCAAACATAAATTGTCCTATACAATCCACGAAGAAGATAGGCAATCGCTCGTCTTTAGGGACGATAAATTTGCGTCCTTTTAGTTGAAATGATCCAAACTTTAGATATTCCGCTGTCTGCTCTGCATATCACGGGTCAGCACAAGTTGAGTCTTGAGCAGACAAACTGACGCGCTGGCGAAGTCGAGCACGATTGTCCTGACAGCTTATAAAAATGATTCCTACTGTTATGCTGGTCATTTTCATTGCATTCTATTGACTCAACTGCACTGATGATCCAGTGTTTGAGGCTATTAGATAGGTAAAGTTTGGATTTGAGCGTAGTATGACACTCTGATAAGGTTGACAAATGGATAGTTTCTTGGCGAATGTTAGCGTAAATGGTACAGCGTGAACAAATGTATTGCCATTTTATTCGGTATAAGCCGAACGAAATTTTGTTATTATATTATATAGTCTGGCACTGTGCTAACTTCACTTGTGTCTTCACAGGACTATATTCTTTGCAACACAGGGCACTTTTGTAGACTTAAATTGCCCTAATGTACGCTACCCGAGTGAATCTAATAGAAGCACAGGTAATCTGGTCCATGTCTGTTTACAGCCACCGACAATAACGTTATTGTTCGACGGTGTGGCTACATCATTTCCACGGAAAAAATACCGTGATTAGAAAGCTTCGAATTCATGAAATCAGCTTTAGTTCATTAAAAATTCGATAGCGGCAAAAATCCACGACGTATATCAAGGTCTAATAGCGACAACCGCTTCTGCGGTCCACCAAACTCTAGAAGCTATAGGTCCCTTTTTGAAACTGTTGTTGCACCTGCTTTTTTGGCGATATTAGGGCCTACCTCACTAATGTTCTGCACAAGCGTACGAAACTCCTCCGATCTCTGAGCTCATCTGCCTTCCTACGACGATTTTTGATCTAGTAGGTATCCACAGAAAGTGAGGAACTTAGGGCAATTATTACTTACTTTCGCTCTATCCACGGTATTAAATCCAAGTAGTGAAAAGGTAAGAATATTAGAGAGCTAGAATATCCTATACTTTGGTTCTGTGGCTTAGCCCCTATCAGAACATATGGTTCTGTTCTATTCTGGCTTGAAGTAGTTGATGTGACGGTGACTTTTCTTCGCCATAATATGTGCTAGTTCTGGCGATGTGTCGAGGAAAAATACGTATGAGGGCCATTAACGCCTAGTTATATATGCCTGTAAAGAAGACTACGCATGTTTCTTGAAGCGGATCCTTATGACAGTAACATACGGGCTCGACTTTTGTGTTTACAAAGTGGTAAGCAATCCGACAGTTTGGATTCTCAAGGTCATAAAAAGTATACATTTAGACATTATTTCCAATGTGGCGAATCGTAAAGTATTCGTAATATCCACCTTAGACAGATTCAATTTATAACTGAACGACATACGGACCCCGATATAGACTTTTGGCAAGTAGCTCGACGAGGACTTCGCTTGTTGGATAAATTCTGCACTTATCTCATTTGCTCATTAGAAAGGCATATATATACAAGAATTCATTAGATTCCTCTAAAAAACAAATTTATATATATATATATATATATATATATATATATATATACATGTAGATATATATTAAGTATGTTCAATTTGCGTGTGCCTGGAAAAGGTCTCACCACCAAGCGCTTGCAATCAAAAACAGGCTCATTGATTTCTTTTGTCTGAAAAAAATATTGTACTTCGTTCATCAGCTGCATCTCCTGCTAGAAAAAGCGGCATATCTAAAAACGAAAACAGCGATAGAGCTTTATGCCGAACCAACTTACGGATGAATTTTGACGGTTGCCGTCATAGGTCCTCAAGAGTACTGCTACCATGATACTACGGACGGCAATATATACACTATATCACCAACAGCAGAACCTCCAGTCGAACAAGTAGTGGTTGTGGCAGTAGCAGTTGTAGTATTGGCGATCCATTTCCTCCACACTTCTTTTGCGCCGATACGAAACACATGGCTGTATGCTCACTTTTGCCCGTCTTTTCGGCGGTTTAACATCCGCTGATTAATTCTGTATATTTGTCATTCTCGTACTATCGTCTGGTTAACCGGCCAGAAGCTGCTTCGAAGTAAACAAGTTTCGTTTGCTCCCATAGCGGGCCACGCACAAACAACGTACAGCCCCGCGAATCATACAGCTGGCGGCTACAATGACCACAGACAACGAAAACGTGAAAGCGGGCAAGACGCGTTCTTCCGAGCTTTACCCGCCAAACTTCTCTTTGTCTCTACTGAGTCTCTATGAAATGAACTCACGTGAAATGACGTTGAACCGCCATAATAACATTGTATTGAGCGCCGTTTCTGCACACGTCCTAGTTGTTTTTCATCTCGATGTCTATGGATCTCTCCTACGTAGCTATGTATAACGACCTCACTTTTATGCCTTGACGTTTAGTTAAAAAGCCACTCCTTTCACTTTTTCTATCTCATGTATTTATTAGGTGACGTACGACGAGACCGTGGGGCTAATTTGCCGGGCGTAATGCTATGATGGACGGACAAGGCCAATGGATAATTATTCCTACCTGGAATCAGCCGGTGAGTTGGAGAAATCGGGTAATCTCGTTCGAATCCATCGGTTCGTTGTTAGTGTAATTTTGCTAATCAACAATTTCTACTTCAAACCACTTCGGACATTCAATACAACGAAGGGTGTGGATGAGCCCCATTAATATAATAACTATTATTTTGGCGATTACAATTTTGAATCAGACAACAACTGCTGGCCAGCGGCTGTTTACAAGCCTACATTACGTTTGCGACCCACTGACACGTTGTAGCCCGAACCGCTCTTGCCGTAAATTAACCGGCAGTCGGTCCATTACACAACATTTAGAACCGTATGCTAACCACGAAATACTAGAGTAGCGTAAGCAATAATTACGCCGTGAAAACTTCCTAACGCTTCGTATTTACATACATAACTTGTTTTCATATTTACGCTTGGCTTTATGTTGCACCCCTTTGGCTGTCGAGGGAACAGCCTCAGCCGGTATAACCTGGAGGTCCAACGGCAGAAAACATGCCCTGTCAACGTAAAGCTATTTGCTCACACTTGATGCATAGACATACCATCAACTTCGAAGAGATTAGTTTGTTCAGAATGAAACGTGGCATCGTGAACTCTTAACCTTTCAAGGTTTTTGCAGGTTCAGTTCCTTTATTTTCCATCGGGTTATATGTGATCATTATTTATGATTTGATGCTGTTTGGATGGAAACTTCTGTTTCGCTCCTGTTGAAGTCTGGGCCCCGAAAGTCTACGAAGTCTAGTAAAAAAAAATTTCGACGTCATGTTGAGATTTGAAGAATTTTGTTTGAAAGTTGCCGGGGTAATAGTTCGGGGTAATGCCTGGCGTATAACAAAAAGCCTTCAACTGAAACTCGTGAATCTCTGCCAGCGTGATCCTTGCGATCCGAAGTCGAGTATGGTTGGGGAAAGAAAGGGCGGTTTACTTCTATCCAGTCCTGGCGACCTAGTGAACAAATGTTTAATCACTTCCTGTAGTATTTGACAGTACACTTCAGACGTAAACAAATAAACATGACTCATTAAACTGCAGAAAGTATCTAGTAACGAATGGAGTGGTGCCCGCGATTATCACAGGGTATCCCTTTTCATTTAATGCAAGAATGGATTATTGTTGTGACGTAACAAGGAGTCGGCGTCTTTACGTTTCCGTTTCTTATTTTTGTTCAAATCAAATACCACCCATTTGTAGAATCGGTAGTTAATTAAGCCAAGGTAGAAAAGTATTATCGTATTCAGCAACTCAGCGGTAACATTCGCCCGTGTTGAGTTAGGTCGGCTTCGACCATAGTTCTCTATATTATTTGCTATTCGCCTTTATGGAAAGTCTGTTGCAAGAATCTATTTCAAGCCTAAGGTTACCTTCCCGAAATGTTTAATTTCCGGCTCATGCTGTTTTTGATCGCAAAATCTTCACTGAATACAAAGTTTATATATTCGATAAATAGATACTAAGCGAGTTCGATATTCAAGTCGATATTTCGTAAAACTCCCCACTTAGTGAGCCACCTTTACCGCCTGGGATGGAACCCACACATTCGTAAACGTCTCGAATTGCTTGAGTTTTGATGGTTTACCACAACTCTTTCGCCGCTAACGTCGGAATGACAACCTGATAGCGAACGGTCTGAGATCTGTCCTTTTCGAAAAGGACAAACCCGCCTCGAATGGAAACCAAGGACTGCCCCATCTTTTTAATGTCGTCCTTTATCGACGGTATTTGCCACGTTTCACATCAGACGACCTAATAAATAGATAAGCACACTAGTAGTAATAATAGTTATTATTTTATCGGACAATAGCAGTTTAGCTTTTAGAAAAAATAGCCGCCTAGGGAGTCAGTTGACAGCTTCTTAATCGTGGCGTGTATACAGACATGCGTTTTGCCCTATCTAAAGCATATAAGGTTTTGAGGTTTTAGCATAATGATCCTAGTCCGGCTATCGACACATCGGATTAAGACTTCCCGTTATACCTATGAGACAGTCCCTAGTCGGTATTGAAAGGTTTCTGTATAACGTGAAGCGAAAAAAAGTAAACCAATAAAAGAACTGAAACAATTCAATGTAGTATCAGCAAACGAAATCGACCTCGGCGAAGAGGCCGCCCAAGTACTCGCCGCTGCTTTCAGCCTGTAGTTGAATGGGGTCCTACTGAGAGCGTGAACAAATAGGACACTGTTCGTCAATCAAAAAAATAATCTCAAGATGCTGTCCAACGAAAGAAGGGTCTGGACCCTTAGGAATTTTTTACTTTGAATAGAAGTGAATAGCATCAAAATGTTTCGGAAGCCAATTTGCCATACATATGAATCAAGATACCAGACGTCAAACTCAGGAACACGTTTAAAGCATCAATGTCCGCTTCTCCATGTCTAATGCCGTTAACTGCTGATTGAATGTTTTCAATTATTTTCTTGTTTATAAAAGAGCAGCGTTCGATTGAATTTTTTTCGTGGAAATATTCAGCTTATTGCAAACTACAGGACTGGTAAAAAAAAATACGATCCACTCTATGGCACTACAGTTGTGTCAGAGGGGAGAGTTCGAAGGCGGTGGTGTTGTCTGAGAAGTAGTTATGGCTGGACCCAAATGGCTCTTTGAAGAATAGTTTCGCTACCGTTACTGATACAAGAAAATCTACGTTATACAAATGTTTACCAAGCTATGCCCGTAATGACATAAACGTGTCGCAACATTAAGTCCATAAGTTGCAATACGCATTCTTAATATTCGGCCAAAGATTGAAAAACGAAGGAGGCACGGTTGGTGAGCGTCCGGTGATGACACTAAGGGTCGAGTTCTGCCAGATTCAATCAGTGTCGTTAGCTTTTTGTATGCGTTTATCATTTCAATGGCTAGCAGGGGCATTAGAACTGGGCTTTTCAAGTGACATTTGCTATTACTGTGGAAGTTATTGGCCGATTCGGAAAGTTGATCCTTACAAGAAGCGTACGATCGCCCCAGACCTGAGCGAGTGTCATGATAGCTAAACACATTTTTAATTAACTTTGATAGATAATAATATTTAGTTAAAATTAATCAATCAGTTAAATACTTTTAGTGTCTAGAAGTGGTCACAGCTGTACCCTTTCAGTAATAACGTAATTATCTAGAGCTGCATAATAGTATTATTCAGATACAACATGACTAGGTGAAAGACAAATACCTGTCGTCAGTTTAACTCAGTTGAGTAACTGTCGTGGAATTATAACATTATGTCCTTATTCATTCGGCTTATCAGATACCGATAAGCATCTCGATAGTGCGTAACCCATTGCTTCGTCAAGCGCATACGTGTATTAATCCAAAGATTCAATTAAATAATCAGTGTAATCGCTCTGGTTCGAAACTAGATAAAATAAGCGACACATCAGTAGAGTGTATAGGCTTCAACATGACCAAAAGCGGTAGGGTAACAAGTGGTCGGACCGCGCGGCGTAATCAGACTGTGCTTGAACCTATTCTATAGATTAGAATAATTCCTCTGTCACGGGCACATTGCAATCGAAGTTAGTAAAAGATAATGGATAACTATAGCATATTTACATTATGTGTCTGCGCCAGTTTGTCGGACCCTAATATCGAGCGTACTGATCAAGCTGTTTACCGTCAAAATGGACATCGTAGGAAACCAACTGTTTGCAGTGACCCGATGGCAGATGCTTTCCCTGCAGGAACCAAATTGTACATAAGGTTTATGAAGTGAGACGGAAGCCTTGAGAAAAGGCAAAATAACCTACCTGCAGCCATTCTCTCATTCCAGTAAGCAAGGGAATCTCGCCAATTGTCTCAAGTAATAGGTCCGGCCTTACTCCATTCTCGTACAGGTAGCGGAACATAACACGCATAAATATCGTCCATGAGCCTGAAACGCCGTAAAGGTAAACGACAACGAAATAGCTAATATTAATAGCTTTGTCATACAGCATCCTTTTGTAATACCTGTTTGCTGCAACGCTAGTCCCCAAATGATTTGGATCTTCAACAACAGGCTGAGATATTCACCAGTAATACTGAAAACCCAGATAGAGGACTAGCTTGTTCCTTCTTAAACGATTTGTCATCACTCGTTTTCTATTATCAGAGCCCCACTCAGGTAGTAGAACAGAACTTAACTAACGCGTTGCTTATCTCATAGCTACACTGTTAACTTTGGAGAATCACATTAAACTAGAGTATAGGAGTAAGAACAGCCAAGTGAAAAATGCTATCAGCTAGATGAGTTCAGCCTTACGCGCTTGTATGCTTAACTCATTTTCTATTCTGCTTTCTATCCATTAGATCCCGCATGAACTGGTATCGTGCAGATTTGCGAGTGACGCTGTCGACCCATCAGCCGAAGTTGTACGACGGTATAACCACATGCTGCTTGTACGAAGACTTTCCGAGTACTGCTATCAACAGTCGGCAACGGTCACTTTCACGCATCTACGCACTGAAAATAGGGCCCGGCAGGAGATTTCAGTATAGAGAAAAGGAGGCCTCGGCACTTTGAGTTGTCAATTAGCAACATATAACCGATCCGGTAAGTCAGCTTGAGGCCAGTCCTCGGTCGACGCGTCCTTTCTTCGATTATGTTTCTAAAAAGAGACAGTCGCAAGCTCGCTTCGGAAAGAATGTAATGATGCTATATATCTGGTGGCAAAAGCTTGTCCATGACCAACCTCGTTCTAGCTTCGGTTTGACCTCTTACAGGGCATTCGCTGCCTACGGATGACAGAGTTCTCTCTACCGAGTCATCTTTGCGTAAACCTCTTGGGTAAACTAAGTAACAATTCGGAATCTGCACATTTTTTGATCGCAGAACAGGTAGCGCTGTCTAGAAAAAAAAAAGACCAAGTAACAAGGTTTTTCCGATTCTTCTTTAGCTGTTCCAGGCTAACGCAATAGTACCAGCTAAAATATTTCCCGTCACACAATTCTACATTAACAGGAAGCGTCTTAGAGTGTGACTTAGTATGCACCGATCTATAATGTACTACTTTCAAAAGTTTTCATGGGTCGCGCGTCTGCCCGCATTCGTTTGGTCAATAACGCCTTTACCTAGAGCAGCAAACCCCGTTCTGTGGACTACTCGATACAGCATAAAATACCGTTTGTAGTTTCGTGTAGACTAGCCAAGGCATTTGCTGTTACTTAACTGGCCAAGCGTCTAATTCTTGTTTCAAATAGCAACGGTCGTAGGCTTGAATGCGCAAAGTCCCTCAAGCCAGCTGTGTCGATCGTCGCCTTGCCAACCCAGTACGCATTTAAATCGCTTAGAAGATAGCTCCCGTTAAGAAAAAGCCTTTCTTATTGCCGTCGACTAAAAGCAAATGAGACGTTCGATTCGTCGATCTTCGCCACTTTGCAGCATTTTCCGCTATGCTGGATGGTTTGTCTGTATAGATAGATAGATAGATAGATACAAGCATCATGGTGGCTAAACAAAGTCTAACGTATTCACTAGGGCGTCGAAAAGTCTGTTGACTGAAAGCTGGGCCTGCGTGTTCACTGATCGAAAAATGACTCTGTCGAAGACTGAGTGTCTGTTTGTTTTTTTATTCAGCTCCGAGGTGAAGGTGGCACATGTGCAACATGCACGACATACTATCTAACAGAAAAAGCCTCTTTTCTTCAGAGAAGATAAATTCCAGCCGCGCTAATAGGTTTAACGGGCAAGGAAATAGGTATTTTCGTGTTGCTGCAGTATATATTGACCTGTCAGAGGATCGCGCAGTAATTTGCTGCGGTCATATAGGTACTCGAGTCGAAAGGCTGGTCGACACCAAAATTGTTACTGAAAAATATTGCTTTGAAAATGCTCAATTGTAGAAAGGCTTCTCGTTGCCTACTATTAGCAGATCTGTCAAGAAGCTTTTCAGCTGTGGCTTGATGCTTTCTACGCATCCATAGGATTAATATTTTGTTAATCTCCGCCAGTTTGCATACATGCTATAGAACGTGTTCTGAAAAGTCTCTCTGAAATCATCGACCTAAGCGCGTGCGAGGAGCACCAAATGAATAGGCCAAACAGTATTATTTCTAAAGGTCATTTAGGGAGGTTGAGCTGAAATAGAAACAAAAAGCTAACAAATAGTCTTGAAACGTTATGCAAATGAAGAACGGTACAACAAAAGTAATCCATAAATAGTCACTAGAGTCTTCATATACCCTCAGCCAATGAGCAAATCTGATGCTGAACTCCTATATGTCCAGGTGTGCTTTTTCGACTGAAAGCCTTCTGTGATCGTTGACATAACAGTCGATGCCTTCGAGAAAAAAAAGGACTCCCCGTCTTTTTACATATCTCATTGAAGTATCTCCAGTTCACTTTACGTTCAACGAAATTTAACTGTACACTCTCTAGTTATACTGAAAGACGTAACCGTTTTCATGTTATCCTTAATTTCGAATTTGGGGCACGACGATAGAATGGTTGAATTTGTAAATTAAGTTAATTGGCTCATTCTGAATAGTCGCAAGTTATGTGTTAGCTCGATTGTAAGAATAACGAGAAAATAGCCACTCTTCTAAACAAGACTCAAATTTAGGGACGGATAAACAGAATACCTTATCTGTTGGAGTCATAGAGAAATGTATGTAATGTATTCAGCCCTTATAAATATATAAATGCTTATCGAGAAAGAGAGCGACTCGTTATGCTGCTTTTTTGTATCTCCTTCCAATCAGCCCAGCATGATTAAAGATTAAACAATCTTTCTATGCTTCATATAATATATTGGATGCTCCGACTCCAAGTAGTAATAATTGAACTTCCATAATCCAATCTAAAATGTACCAAAAGCTTTCGGCATCTTCGTTGTCTTTCTGACTGCATAATATTCTTATCGGGCGTCTAGCGTCTATTTCACAAATATCTTCCTACCTTTCGTTGCTCGCAAAAAGAAGCAGTCACTTTATTTACAGGCTATAAACATAGCCACCGCACAAACTAGCGACGAATCATCATCTGTATTTGCGATCCGTAAGGTGTGCACGGTTTTTGACGAACCTCAACTTGGGTTGGATTGGATCTCAGTAAAAGCTTTACTGTCCTCGTTTGCAGCTAAGTTTGTTATCGTCTTGCCCATAGCGTTCATTTGTAGATGACTAGCACATTTTTTTTTAACTATCATGGATTCAAAAGAGCTTTTACGTATTCTATAGTACAGCTACATCGGAACGGTCACCATCAGGCAACAAGGACCTTATGCTTACTCGCCGAAACGCATGATTCCCAGCTAATAGTAGTATTTCCTCTTGACAGGCATATATTTGCATCCAGCCGGTTTCTCCAAGCTTATTTTATCGTGAGGATCGTTCCGTATCTGTTCACCTGTTTATCTACTTATCCATAAATACGTCTGTGGCTATATTTTTCTCTTTATAGTTTGCACTGAGGTGCTCACAACAAGAGTTAAACGTCAAATGACCACAAAATCCTCGCTCTTTTGCTATCCCAGCGGGTGTGCTGTCGCTAGTCGCGCCCGGGGGTACAGCAAGTAACTTATCGTTCAAAAGAACGTCAGGAGACTCTAGCATTTTGAACAATCCTGGCAATTTGTGGTGCGACGACGTCACAGACGAAAATTTTATTCGTAGATGTGTAACAGCAGCATAAATCAGCCACGAACTAACAGAAAAAGCTCAAATGTACGCTTTTCATTTTAACTACGGCGCCATATTTGATCGTGTTTCCTGTATGTATCTGTGCGATATAACAGAACTCTTACTTCACTTCGAGAGAAACATGCATCACGATATATATATCGTGAAGTATATTTACAAATTATTGCCATTACAGGATGCGTCGCGTGGCTGGATATCTGCAGTGTACGAAGTGTTTCTACGAACACTACTAAGAAACCCTTCTTACCCGCGCATCATGTTCTTGCCTTTTCGGCACTACCGTTTATAGTCTCACCGGTGCCCAAACCTCCCCAACCACATCAACGCGACCATGACATTGATTATACTCTCTTCTCGAGCGATTCTCGCGCGACACCGCCGCTATCATTACCACAAGCGCTCTACTGGCACCCGCATGTGCTACTATATGGCCTTATGTTTGTACAATCTGGGCAGAGCAGTACCATCACTGCGGTATATACACCTTTTTTCTTATATATATATATATATATATAAGAAAAAGCAGGCACACAAGAGGCGAATGGTTTCTTTCGTATTGTGAGGCTACAAATTAATAGGGATGCTGCTTTCGTTGTTGATGACGATGGCGATGGTGATCACTTGGTGCAAAGACGAAAAGCCAGAAAAATCCAGAAAATCCTCAGCTACTAAATAGCTAGGTAATTTAAGGAAAGGCTTCTCAAGTCAGTTGTAGCCACTTGTTCTATTAAATTATACTTTCATTTGGCATATTAACAATTAACACGCAGACGTAAGGCTAGAACGAAGTGATTTACGAAGCTCGTCGCATGGCAGTGAATCGTTCTGAGGATGCGATCAACCGATCGCGACGTAACGTCATTGTGGCACCGTCGCAGTCATTTGCTTATGGGAAGTTTTTTTTAGAAAAGGAAAAAACTCAGTATGAGAACTTAGTATAGCACCGTACGGACACACGAAGAGGGCCTGTTGACATTGTTTGGTACAGCTCACATACTTCCAAGAGTAATTCTAACAGCTAACGGGATAATTTTCCCCTCTATTTTTTAGATCTATTTTTTTAGAAAAAAATTATAATATTGCAACGAGGTTGAGCGTATTCGTTCCTATTCGTCGAAGACAAAGCTGATAGTCTGATCACAGTAGCGAAAGGTGTCGTTGCCAATAGTGCCTACAAGATCTACAGTTCACAGCTATATATAAGACGGACGGAGAGATTAATTACCGCGCTTTGTGTGTCAGAGATGTCGGAATCACATAATGCCTCCATGGTATCTAACAGCTTCAATATTTATACATCATACCTCATTTTAATTGAACATCGTCATCACTGTTACGGGTCTACCAATGCCAATCTATGCGCCCACCTTTAGGCACATCTGTCTCTTGCTAGGGGGCGTAATAACCATAAGGATGCCTCATAGGAAACAAACAAACGATCAACCAGTCCGACGCACGTAAATGAATCTGTTCGGTAGCAAGCCACCCTTAACTACGCCGGCATTGAATGTAGCATTACAATCGCTTGTTGTATTGTGTTGTTGCTTGTCGAAATTGTTACGTTTTTATTCATTTATTTAGTATGATGTTTTTGTGACAAAATTGCCGTAGCAGCGGCACCAACTGTGCAGCATTCGCAGTGATTTCAGCCAGTAACGAAACAGCACAGAATATAGATAGAGAGATAAATTTGCGGATTCTCAGCACAAGTTCGAGTAGCATGATAAATGTAGCATTCATGCTGAGTCACTTTCGTTCCGTTCTATGTATATATATATATATATTTAGATTTTGTTTAAACAAAAGGGTTCCGTGTATTTGCTTTGAAGCTTGTCTTTTCTTATCATTTTGTGGGAGAAGGAGTGCAAAATAAATCCAAACATAATAGGGTTTTCTCAATGGTGACGGATGAATGAGACCACATACTTGCTCGGCCTTTCGGTCATTGTCAACTAATGAATGTATAGCAGCAGAGAATGCTCGTTCTTTCGTCTCGGCAACAATAGCAGAGGTACGCACCGGTAAGATTGTTATTTTCGGCCGAAAATGGTTGGAAGCCGCAATGCACACTAGCAAATCATTTGCCGTAGCGAAGACTTATTTGCCCATCATATATATTGCCCATCGCCGAGTAACCACGAATTATTTATTCACAAAATAATTAGTTCATAAATTTTTGCTTATTATTTGGATATTGCCAGCTGTAATAAGCCAACTCGTTATCGCTGCTCGCTTCAGCCAGGGTTTTCTCCGCTGTGTCTTAACCTTTTTGAAATCGTACGCCATTAGCGATTACGGGGGAGAGGGATGAGGTTGAATAATCGCGGGTAAATTTACTGTTGACTTTCTTACGTGTAGTATCTCAGGAGAAATGGTTTTAGTCAATTATTTAAGATGCCTGCTTGAACTGCCACAGTTCGCCACCTATGATCAGTGGACAATTTCGAAGGTTTGAATAAAACTGGAAGGTTTTGCTGAAGAAGGTTACTCCCGTGCGTGAAACGAGGGCATCCCTTGTAGGCCACAGGAATAGCGAGATGAAAAGCGGCTACCCTATGGCTCCAATTCCGCAACGCCGCCGCTTATATCCGTCTACTAGACAATATGTAATCAGTTCTTCAAGTTCACCTAGGACTTTTCACACGGTAAGCTTGTGATTGCCTATGTTTACTTTTTTTTTTTGTTTTTTTTTTGCTAGCCAGCTTTTAGAATACCCGTATAGCCACCTGTGCCCAAGATATTTCACTAAATTGCCAAGAGGTCGAAACAGTTAGGAAACACTGATTCAATTTTACAGAAAACGAATCAACAACTAGCCGGCCTTGGGGTATATATGGAAATGAGGCTGCTTTGTCATAGCTGAAAAGCGCATAGCAGCTGACTAAAAAATAATATCAAAGACGGATTGTTCCTAGATTAATGTCAAATCCTACCTACAACTTTCAACGCAGTTTAGCTTGTCTCGCATGCACAACGATATGAGCTTATTTAAAGAAGCGTCAGAATACGCCCCATTCGAAACTCATATGAAGATTCTATTGGGTGAGTGGTTAGCTTATGAAGTTTGTGCCTTTTTGACCCATCATCGTTTATATTCGTTCAAAGCTGTGTCTATAATATGAATTTAAAGCCACACTGGATCTGAGAAACGCCATTCTTGATAAAATTCGAGAGCTCGCCATTCTTGTAAATAAAAAGTAAACTTGGCGTTGCCGACGCAATATACTGAAAATGGAAAATTATTATTTTAACAGTTTTGTACCTTCCTTGCAATATATCTTTAGCCTTAGACGGACTAGGTTTTCGTTTTCCAACGATAATAAGATGTGATAACAACAACGATAACGAGGCCAGTCGGCTATACAACACGCTAGCCCTGAAGATCGATAGGTGGAAAAAAGAATCGACTGCTATTGATTGTGGTTGCTTTTGTTTGCAAACTGGGTTACCCGGATACCTGAGACCGCAGAAGGTATTGTCACATAGCTGGAGCAGGTGGCGTTCTGTTCCATTTGTCAGTCGACGGCCCTGCTCCAGGCTACAACCGGAATCAAGTTGTAGGTAACCACTGACTTGGACAGCTTAAGTAAGCCGGTAGGGGTGGATGACTTTGCAAAGCGACGACGACGACGACGACGACGCCAAGGGCCGCGACTGTTTCGCAGAACGCGTTACAGTGCGACGTTATACTGCGCTGAAAATCGAAGGCTTGCTTGAAGGTACCGATTTTACTTGCACTAGGCGATATATTTGGCCTAGCTTTTAACAAATGAATCACGACAACAGATGGAATGGGTCTCGAACGCAGACGTTGCTTATGCAACTTAATCCGATTAGATAGGTCAAAGGACGGGAGGCGCATCAACTTTCCAGGCCGTACAGGCTAGTTCGTGGAGCAGGATACACAGTCCAGGAGGACAATATTATTTATATAAGAAAATAAGATGTGTCCTATGTTCCTTATACAAAGGATCTTAATCATAGCTATATGAACAATCGTCCATTCAAACGTCGTCAGTTGTTTAGATTAAACGAAACGTAACGTCTGCTCTAGAATAGTTCACTCCAGCCTATCTCTCCGTATTTGCTCTCAGCGGCGCGCTGAATATCCATATTATAACAGCGTCGGCGTCTATACCGACGTTGGATAGAGAATTGTCGATCGTACGAATAATTGCAACCGACTTTTCTTATATCGTATTGGATATTCTTACTACTCGTTGTAAAAATGACTTACGTATTCAGACATGCATACGAAAAAATGATAATTCTAGTAAAAACTCAATAGACGATACTATTTCTAAACGATCCGGTTCGAATCAACAGGATTACGATGAAGGACAAGCTAATCATTTGTTTAAGAAATATATATATTAACCGCAATAGAGAGTATATCAATGGATATTAGAGGGGACAAACACGTGGACCAGCCACGCGAAAACAAGACCTACGTACATCACCACATAAAGTAACAAATATCGAAAGGTATGGAAAAATCAATAATAATTTTCTACACATTTGACTACCGTACAATTTTACATCAGCTCAAGTGTTTTGCCTGTTACACCATATGAACTACTACTCAGTGTTGTAATACAATTATGGAATGGTCTGGGAAGTAAATTGAACAACTTCGATAGCCCTAAAAACGGGCCTGGCTGGAATACTAGGTACATCTAAAATATAAAAGATATGACAATCCGTTCTGGTGTCGCACGTATTCAAATATCCGAGTTATTATCTAAAAATGTCCTAAGCTCTATGGTAGAACAAAGAAGAAAACATTTGCAGCAGTATGAAACGATCGGGTAAAATAACCATTACTATCATGTTTATCTTGCACTATAGCTCTCTGGCCAAATATATGGATTATGATGACAAACGTGGCGCGGTATATTTAATACGCTACGTGTATCGGCCATTTTTGCTCTGTGTTGCATTACAAACATGAACTGACTGTATCAACGGTAAGCAAAGAGACATGTCTGTAGACACGGAGCCGTAGACGCGTCATAGATAAATGAGACTGCAAGATCGTGCAGCTAATGTCACGTGTACGGGACGTCGTTTCGTCGGACAAAAAGTAATTGGCCTGGCGAATAGGTCGTATTTTACCAACCGTCTACTGAGCTACTATAGCAATCGGCTTTCACCGACATGACAGAAAACATGGAAATATTGCGAGTTGTATTGGTATGCAATGCAAATAGCACTATTTTCGTCCTATGCTGCTTAGATCGCTTGAGATAAGAGTTGACACGCATACATATATCAATCAATCTTCAGGATATGCTTCCATGGCTAGAACCTGTAGGTGGACTTGGAGACCGTGATTCTACGGCCCACTTGTGCCAGCTACGGCCAACTTGGTGGGCTTCCAGTTGAGGAGTTCACTGATTATAAATAAAAAGCTGCTGTAGAAAAGTTTCAAAGGAAAATTTGGAAGCTAGCCTCTCAGTTCATTGTTCTACCTTCTCCGCAAGCCCTGAAAAACACAGGTTTCCAGGTTGAACGTCTGCGACAACGGCTGACTTGATTAAGCATTCAGTCCATAGAATTCAATCAAGTCTAACTGAGAGCGAAGGCGCAAATGTACATCATCTGTTCGCTTGTCTGACGTAAATCCTCACGCTTGACTCGCCAGGCAAACAGCCTTGCCGCCTCATCTGTTATTTGCTGTCCCCACTGTCTTCCTACCGCACAATCATTACTGCGAAGTACGACCTTCAATTTCCCTTACTTCGATAGCTGAAAACCTAATTAGTTTCTCGTCAAACAAGATTTCACAACAGATAGGCGGATACGAGACGAACGGCGGAACTAAAGGTAGTATTGCTAAGTCTAAAGCTAAACTTTTATCGTTTGACTCTAATCATAAGCGATTTGCCGTTTCCAGATAGTATTAAAGAAAACATTCAGTGACAGCCTTCAACCTTTTAACCTTGATTCCCTTGATTGAATCTTCAAAAGAGTAAATTATGTTAATGAAAACTGTATCACACGATTAACATCATCGTCCGGCCTCATTCGAATAAGCATGCTGAATAGCATGCTACTAAAAAAAGAAGTATGCTTTTGAAAACGACCCCAATGAAGGAACAACGCCAATAGTAAACTGCGGTCTCGCTGTAACCCAGCAACGTCACAATGCCCCACGGGCCTTTCTCACATCCAGCAGAGCAACCAGACGGCCCGTATCTAGTGGCCGTATTAATCTAGAACGACAACCACTGGACAAATACATCTTGAAATCCATCTCACCAATCCCCGTCAAGCTGATCTCATCAAGACCCATGTTAAAGAAAGCATTAGTTCAGAGTGTTAGGACATGCCTACTCGTCATTCGCGCCTGAACGCAACTAAAATACTGTATAATAGAAGTGATACAAATTCATGCGTGTCTCAGTTTAACTGAATATCAACGAAAATTTCGTCAATAGCAAAAGATCGTGGTCATTATTCAGACAGCTACGTCATTCTATGTACGACGATAAATCCCAAGGAAGTAGCATTCTAGAAACGATTGTTAAGGTGCTTGTCATAATTAGGCCTTTTAGCGGATAAATCTATTCGTAATGAGGGAATGGTAACTGATGCATGTTGTGGTTCTGTTCAAATAGAAGGAAAAAGGCAACAGGGAATTTTTGAGATGCCAAAAAGGACCTTTGACCTAAGGTATGATAGATTTTTTCAGGCAACGCGACACGGACCTGACGACTATCCGCACCTTATTCTCAGCCAAACATAGATAATGGCCTTTGATCTTCAAACGTATCTAACTAGCGTGATAACTGTAGTTGACATCAATTTGTTTCTCTTTCCAAAATTAGCGCACGCAACAGGTCACCGCTAGCTAGTAACAACGCGAACAGTTCTGAGTGATAAATAGCGTCTGGCTTGGCAACAAAGCGTTCAAGAAACACTATAAACCATAGGAGTAATACAAGGCTAAGCCAAATGACGCAAGGACTTCAACAGACGTCATCGCTGATGTCATTTTAATCAACGTTACGGTATTACCGCCTGCTCCTCGAAGCTCTGTCACAAGCGGGTTGCATCTCCTCCATGTATTTCCTGCTTTTATCCTCTAATTTGTACAATGCAATGCCAAGTTATACAGCCTAAACTGATCATGCGATTATTGTAGAAGCGGCTGTGTTGCGCCAAACTACGATGGCTTGAAGTTTTAAAATTCGCACCACGGATATAACAGTTGCGTCGGCAAGACCAGCCCGTCGTACTTCCTGAGCTAAAAAGTCGTTCCATATGTACATAGAACGACCCATAAATTATGCTAGTGTCAAAAGGTACCAGTGTGATTTGCCTTGCACTTCAGTGTACTTTCGAAGCACAGCTGTTTTTTATTTCAATGGCTGAGACGAACTTTGTCATGATTTGATTTTTTTCAATTTGATCTGACGATATTTTTTAACAGGATTAGCGACGACTAAACAATCTCCCTATGAACGAGTTACAATACGCGCATAGCTAACAAGATAAATAGCCGAAGCCATAAGATGTCAGCATTTATCCGGTCGTAAGAAAACCGTTAGTGATGCAACTTTGACAACGTAGTTAGCATAGACGCACGAAAGATCCGTTATGGTCCCGACTAGAACAATATTCCAGTTATGGCTTATTCAAGTGTCCGTGCCGCTACTTCTACCGCTATTCTACATATATCGCATAAACAAATCACTCGAGTTTACGAAAAGCAGAAAGAAAAAAGCTACCGCTGTATCGCGGAGCAGTGGACGTCGTTCTCGAGGAGAAACAGACGCACATTGACAACTTCTTGTGTCTCATTTGTCTCTAGTCAGCCTAAATCAGCGCTACACAATTCACTCATACAATCTTGTGCTGGTAAGCGATATCTAATCGACACCCCTCATGCCAACCTCGAAACAGACGCCTTTGCTGCAGTCGTTAGGTCCGTCCATAGACAAACGGAGAAAGACTGTGAATTGCGGCCGCTAGAACTACGTCGACTCACGGACCGAGAGTGCCTGATCGACGCACCCGGCCTTAACGCCACAGCGGCTTTTGCTCTCTTTCTTTATCTATTCCTTTGGCTCGATTAGGTGATGAGAACTAAGCACCAATAGAATACTAGTGAATTCCAACAAAATTAGCCCGAACGTTTTCCACTTTAGCGGACAGCTATAGAACTGTAGACAAGTCGATGTAGTGGGCTCAGAGCCCCAAAGGCATCGATTCCATTAGTACTAAAGCCATGGGGTCATGTGACAGGTACGCAAGGACAACTTCCGAGTTGGTCCTCAGAGTAGTTTCGCTTATGAAGTCGTTAGGTTGTTTTAGTTACTAACATCGTAGTCAGAAAGCAGGCTTGTCTCCCAGGGGTTAAAGGCAATTGTCAAAAGCGGTATTGCCACGTACTTTGTCATCCCTGTAGTCTATACGAACCGTATAGATCAGCGAACTCACGAAGAATGGCCCCATCGGTTAGTATCTGGCTGAACTGGATATATTTAATAATCGTATCCTTGTACATTGACATGGCCTAGTTTTTCGCATTTGCTGTACATGCGTGCCTGCGCCCCGTATAGAAGACTTCGCCTGCAGGAGGTAATAACAAAAGCTACAGGGGCCATTAGGGCGGGCGGCTTCTTGTTACAGCTCAGCGAGACGGACCCGCAGCATTAGAAAAATCGCTCTAGATTCTATTCGCGCTCACTATCAGCACAGAGCTGATTCAACGGTACGTTAGAGTCGGCTTACTACAACTTGTTCGGTGAGATAACCGCGGATTAGGAAACAGAGATTACTTGATAGAGTATATCATACACAGACCACCCCATTTCGTACCTGCCTATCTTGCTAAATAAAAAATGCAATGTTGAGGCACCATCGCTTGTAGGAATAAATCGAAGCTGGAAATATTGACCCTAGCTAAGGGAACACTACATAATAATCTTTGTAACCATAGCCAACTGTTTTGATAAACAGTAACCTGCTTCCAATACATTAGCCCTAACGATTACGGAAGGCTTGTGGTGCTGGAAATTACCAATGACAGGTCGTTGCACTAACGTCGCCGTAGTTCACATCAGCGTAAACGAAGTCATGAAGCAAAATCGCAATTGCTTTGACTGAACGATTTGGTTGCTATAGCTTTTTATCATTGCCGCGGTAAACAAGGCGTTTTCTCTAATCATACCTCAGTCAGGATAAGAGCATTGCCGTTTCACGTGTATTCCGTACGACATAATACATTACACGAAATAAACGGGGCAGACGAATCAGGGTCGAAGTTCTCAGTAGCACTTACCGGGCACGTATCTTTCCCGCATCTCGGCAGGAAATTTGCCATCTGGGGCCAACTTCTGAATGTACGTATCCGAGTTGTCATCGATGAGCGTGTGATCGAAGTCAACCGCGACGAGCACCTTGTTACTGAGCGGAATACCACCTTTCAATCGGATCCGGCGACCCCTGCGGGTCGATAACAACAAAAAAGAATAAAATGAGCAAAAAAAAAATAAGTATTTATATGTATCATCGCTAGTGATTGATTCGTGTGTTTCCCTTACAGTAGGATCCGTTCTGATTTTGTTTTATACGATGTTGGCCGGTTAAATCCACCGCATTCTAACATCTGCAATATAGCGGCCAACGGCCGGCTTATCCTGCAAAGTCTTGGGAATAGAATGAACACATCAGTTTCACTGAAGGCAGAGGTCGGGGTATTAACTTCATTTCTGAGATACTGCAGAATAAGCCGGGGATCGGTCGATGACCACACGGGTCTCGTGCAGTGGGTCAACACATTGGTCAACGGCCGATTCGAAAAAACAAATACACTAACGATTGTATAGCACTCTCCGACTTAACAATGAACTGTCGCATATGAACTCAGTTAAGCTACAAGGCATCACGTAACGTACGTAACCGACTGATAAATCGCCAACATCTGTTCGTTTGTCAACGAATTTGACGACTGGTCATCCATGACCCGCTTTTCGACCTAAAAACGAACTACAAAAAGCTCCACTGACCCAATCCATTGGAACTAGCATAGGTCTATGGATTAGAAACATCTAACAATATTTGCATATGATCAGGGCACGCGGGAGGTATCGCAAACTGCCATTAAAAAATGTCTTTTAATTCGGATGAACTTTTATTGATCACATATTTAGGACGCACAGAAAAGCAAATCGTTATATTTTGCTGCTTCTTCGGTATTTATCATACCATTCTTATTATTAATCATTCCGAACCGATACGAGTGGTACGGGCCGGTTCGTGAGCCGATTCAACAAAAACATAATAACCCCCTCACCCCCCCCTCACCCCCGATCAATTTGTACGACTAGTGTACGAGGTAATACGATTATTGACGTATTGCCAAGCTACCAGGCTGACGAATTTTGTGCCTCTATATTCATATACATAATATTATTGTATGTATACGTATTCACACGTAGTGCGGGTACAGACAAAGTCTTATTATTAATTAGTACCGAAAATTCTGCGAGTCTATAATGGTCCGATGTTGGAAAATTATTAAATTTATTACTGTTATCGTAATTGCCGATGAAAGTGATGAGTAAATTATACTTTTGTTGCGAAACCTGTTTATATATATAGTACCTGTTTATATATATATACCTGTTTATATATAAAAATATCGAGGCGATAGCTCGACTATACAAAAACAAGTTCGCCTTTCTTTGTAGACTCGTCTGCTAGAGAGCCGTGTATCGGTTTTGGAAAGAACGGTCTTAGGCCATAGAGGCGGAATTTTTATCCAGATCAAATGTTACTGTCCAAATCGAAACGGTCATAATTAACCACCAAGCAACTGTATCATGCATCCGTGAATCCCAATAATCCTGAGGGCCAACGCTTTCGACCTAATGAACGACTGACCATATTATATATGCTATATGGCCTTGGGCCAGATCTTGTCAGATCAGTGGAATAGACACCGTCGCGATAAAGCAGGCTCAACTAAATTGACGCGCAAAGCACTCCTGCTTCCTGAACACGAACACCTCATTTTATGCACAAACGATTTTGGCTAGGAAATAAACCGGTCTATTAAATATGCTGTCACCTTCAAAATACTTCATCAGATCTTACGACAGCTTTATACAATATAATTGAATTTTTCTAGCTATACAAATTGGCGACATACATGAAATATATAATTGATTTTCTTAAAGTGCAAAACAAATTCTGGATTATTCTGCTATTGCAGTTTTCTTCAGCGCGTATCCAGGCCAGATATCAGGCTGTGGCCTTGCCAATAGACACTTTTTCAGCGATAACGATGTAGAATATTGATGGAACCCTGTAATATATGATTAGTTCGAAGTACGATAAGCACAAATGTTCTTGTTCTAGCTGTGACGCCTAAGCAATGCAGGTGCCGAACGTTTTTAGTATCGAGTATGGTATGAAGCGACTATGAAGATCAAAACTGTGCCTTGCAAACCCGTTGTCATACCCTGCATCCTGTAATGTGTAAACTGAACCATAATTGGTCGGTTTCTGAGGTTCATAGGGAGCTCGGGCAGTGAAGACACGATCTTCGTTTGCAGTAGGAACTGTTGCGATGTGTCGACGTGCACCACATTCAGTACTCTGCTAATGGAACTGCGCAGAAACAGCAAGCCTCTTATCGAGTCTATCTAATCCGAGGTGATTAGCTAAAAATGGCCGTTGGGGCCGAATGCTAGCTGGATCTAACAATAGAAATAAAGTCTATAGGATACTGCGAGGCGTCCTGACGTCGTACACTGTCCCATCGTTTAGTTGATTGTAAAATTTTTACTGTTATCGCTGGCAGCGAAATCGTAAAATGAAATGTTTGAAACTACGTTATGTTTCTCACTTTCTGTAGATGCTATAACAAGAACAATCGTAATCAAACGGTGACGCATACTGATTATGCGGAGCAAGCTTTGCCAACATTTTAAGAGGTGCGCTTGGCCATCGACGTCTGCCGTGCGCTCGGAGACACTTTTCAGTACTTTCATGATAGATCCATGTTACTTTTCATTGACACATGCTTTTTTTAATCACCTTATTGCCTTACCATAACCCTGGCAAGCGTTGACTGCGACAAGCATGCGATCCTTGTTTCCAGTGACGTTTAAACTATGACAACTATTATGAAATGTTCCGATGTATGCAAGTTGATCCTCAAAGGATTGGTTCATTGTGCTGGTAGGCTCCACTTGAGCGTGGCAGTACGCAGTGTGGATAATTACGGCGTAAATGTCGGACATCGGCCCGTTCGTACTCTGATCCGCGCCGCAGAATCAGCGGTCACCTAGCAAACCTCCACTGAGGTCGCGTGAATCTCAACGTAGGAAGCGTATGCGTGTCGTAAACACGACGAACGGTAATTTCAACATGATTTTGTCCTGAAGCATCAACGTCTAGAAATTTCAGCACATTTCGGCAGTGGGCTAACCCGTGGCGGATATAGTCTTAACTATCTGTGTTTCGAGTTTTACGCCCAGTATCGCCGTTCGGCATGCCATCAAACGGCTAGCCCCAGGCACGCAACGAAGTGTGTCTACACCCAAAGTCGAACCTGGGCCACAACGTCTTTCTAAGATTAGCAGGCGAATACATTCACCGGAACCACCCTCACTATCTATTCGCATTTACTTAAGCACAGTTCGCCCGTGCTCAATTCTGGTCGATGCCATCCATATTTAATCTCGATGTAGATCGCTGGTTCAAACCTCGATAGTGTATTATGCTACGCGGTCGGTGTACATTTCAACACCTACATGTAAATAAACCGGGCAAGATGTAATCGTATAAATCCATAATCTCACGTCCTATTAGCTTTTCAGTACATCCGCTACAAGGCTACAGAGAAATAAAAGTCTCCATGGGCAAGACCGCTCGAGTGGATGTGCAAATACTCCAATTTCGTTTTTATTGATACAATATAGACAACTCCACTGCGGAGTGCCAAAGGTCGCGGTGTACCACCGAGTGCAGACTCCACAGCCTGCGCCCCTCTGGTCGAAGCACCCACCCAGCCTATGAAACTACCATTTCCTCTATATCATATGGGTAAGACCACTCACATTTAACACTTTCGAGCCTGTGCCAAAGTCGTCGCTTCGCTACGTGAGCTCAAGAAAGCAAGAGTCTATGGCTCGCCTGTCTCCGCCGATAAGTATCGGGTTAGTGTTAGAAATTTCTAAGATGCTCAGAAGCTCCTGATGCGATAATAGGGGTAGCAACAACTAACAGCTGTATACCTATTTTTTTTCTCTCTATTACCTTCATTATTCGGACGTCTCGTTGCTTAAAAAAGGAGCCCAGTCGGTCAGGGCGCGTGGCCTTGATTAAAGCCCAAGAAAATCATAGAAGAATCAAACATTTCCACTGCCGTTCCTAGCGCTGATGCCGATTTGGTTGAGGAAGGCATAACCGCTAATCGGATGCTGCCGAATCACGTCAAACGTTATCGGCAGGAAGTTCGCGAGAGCGAACGGAACGTTTGCGTAGCAAAAGAAACATTGCAGTAATCGTAGCAGAGGCGTTAGCACTGCCAAGGAAAACCGAGCGGCCGTAGCCAGAAATGGCATACGAAAGAGGTAACCCATCGCAACAAGGGACACAGATGTCAGGAATGAACCTTTTCATACAAAAGCATTCGGTAATTGGTGTCCGCAATGACACACACAGTTAGCGCGTTGCGATTATGTTATATTTTCGAAACGAAATCATCTGAATCCGTGTGTATATATAGAGCTATACTGGAGTGGCACGCGTATGGTACGCAGCAGACAACGATGAGTAAATACTCTTTTACCAGCAAATATTGCTTTTGTTTGGACTTTCTTTTGTTTATGTAATTTCATATGATAATAATACTCCGCATAGGACAAGTGATCCGAGGTCAAGCAGCGATAAAAAAGATCATCTGAAGAAGCCTCGAAATTCGTACGTTGTCCATTACATTGGCTATGAAGTCACAGAAGCGCCCCTATAATTTGTTCGAGTTACGCAATACGACCAGGTGTCCCAGTGAACGTATCGCTGGCTTCTAATCCATCCCTATTGCCGTCGGCCACAATCTCACGGATAGCTCTCCAAAAGCCGGGGTCGGCATATACAGCTCGTTACTAGAAGATCGTTACTTGTTGGAGAAATCTACGATTACGTACAGATACGTTCCCTCGTACGGCCACTAAGCGGTTCCTGTCGATTCGAGCTTATCCCGGCGATATAAACGTGTCTGCCGTATGTGTTTGGTATGCCGTATGAGATTCTGTTTGGATTACAACACTTTTCATGTCCGCCAAATAGATTTGCCGAGAACGACGATCACACTGCATGGAAATAGCAAATGCATTGATGACGGGTAAATGATACAGGCTTCTGACCAACAATATACAGATTAAGTGGGAAGCTTTCTGACTGAGTTTTTAGTATATGTACGGCGACATCAATCAGCTGAAAACAGTGAGTAATTAATTGAATTTCGGGCCTGTTTTCAGGCCCACGGGTTCCACTGCTTCTCTTAACAAAGCAATTCTTCCAATTAATTGCGATCAACACAACTGTTGAAGAACGCACACAAACGCAACAGTATCTTATCGTATCTACAGCCCTAATCAACAGTCACTCGTTTCAATAAATAGCGATGTGTACAGTCATCCCCGGCGGGATTTACGAGAGACTGGGTTATTTACAGCACCGTTATCCAACTATGAAAAACAGTAAATTTTATGTGACACTTATCTATCCGTACGTGGCCGATTTTTTGTTGCCTTGGTTCGAACGTATTGCGGAACGTAAGGCTTACCTAGTTGGACTGAAAAAGCGCAGCGGCAAAGCTCTGCTAATCACTCGTTTATCGCATGGAGGTATTCGAGATGACCTTTCCAATGAACTACTGCCACGGGTAGTACTTGTTATAAGATTATAGTCCCAGGATATATGCACAGAACAGGTGTACATGCCGAACATGGTGTGCAAGCAAGATCTAACGGCTGTGGCAACCTGAAATTCGAAAATATCATGCACTGCAACGACCGCGATCTCTCACCCGGTACCAAATAACCAAAAACAACAAATCACTACAAGACAAAATATACACTGCTTTATGCTGAGATTAGCGAAATATTTTTCCTATCTTTAAAGAAACATCCAAGCCTTTACTTTATCGTGACTATTGCGGTATGGGTAGCAGTACGCATGTAGTGATTGCTAATAAAAGCGACTTGGAACCGGACCGAATTTCACAAAGTACTGTTAAGGAAATTAACCTTATTATTGTTAAACGACTGGAAACACGCGAATGAATTGAGCTTTTCAGTATGTCATAAATATTTCTTTGAAAAAAATTTATTTATTTTCTAAACAAAATACACACCCTTTTTAATTATACGTATTTTTGCTAAAAAAAACATCCCATGCCAGCCTCTGTCGATTGAACGCTGGGGTACGCTCTCGTCATGCATCGTACCTAACGCGTTATTCTAACGAATCCTCTGATTATTAGCTGGCTAACTACACGGCACCGACGTCCCTCTTGCCGCTCTTGAGAAGTATAACGTACTCCTTGCTCGTTTGCAAGACTTGACAGTCCCCCACCAGAAAAGTCACTCACGTTTATTAAGAGCCCTTTACTCAATATAAATGGAAACCATTTTTTATGCGGAAAAAAAAAAAAAAAACTTATCGTACGGTAGATGGATTGAACCTACTAAATTTTATTTGCGAAAGAATATTTAAAACTACAGCATTGCTTTTCTGGTTATTGTTCTGAAAATATTTTATCTAAGAAGTGGAAATCTTAGATTATTTGTTGTTTATCAGTTGCAATAACAAGCTGATTTGATCTTATCAAAAAGAGACGTACAGAGTTCGACTAGCTTCTGCGCACAACGTCGGTGCCTATTACCAATCGTCCTATTTGTACAATTCATAGGGCCGATCTTCTGGTGGAGTATGCTTCATCGTCCTATAACCGAACGAGTATACATTGCTGGCAATGTTATTATCTTGTGCCGAACTTATTATTATTATTATTATACATGTACGACGAGCGTTCGTATAATCGGTGCACCGTAGAAACACGGAAGGGTTACGAACAAAATATCAGCGATAACATTGCGCGCTGCCTCTGGCGTGTTAGCGGTCGTGGCATCAGCCATAGCAAGCACAACGCTTTCAGAAGAGATCGCCCACGATTACATAGTCCATTGCTGATGTCCACCCTATTTATTCGAATACCCACACAATGCTGCTGGCGCCAATCAGTCTACCCTACATGCCATAGTACGTACGTGCAAATATTAATTATTTGTTCTAGTGTTCTGCGTCGTGCCAAAGATCGCACTGCACGGGACCTTCGTTCTCGCATTAGTGGCGTATAGCTAATCATGAAGGAACTATCATTTACACAAGCGTTCGAGTGACAGCGTAAAGAAGAAATGGTAAACTGAGAGAACTAACATAATGACGATGCTACAATCAACGCTATATGTGATGAGGCAAGGATGCGTTGAAGTGCATCCTCTAGTTATAAGCTATCCACGTACAAGTACATGTAAGAGAGGGCTTGGTCAATAGAGAGGACTAGCTATTTTAAAAACAGCAGGTGGAAGTGATGACTTCGTCCGCGGTTTACGTCCACGTGGCAACCGTTTGATACAAAAGCTGTCATTATTGATGGCATCATCAATGTTTCAATGGGATCCAACGAAGATTTATGTTTTTTCCTTTGCCGTCTTAATTAACATGTCGAATGTACGAGTCGTAAAAGTCATTCGTGTTAAAGTATGTCTATAATTCTCTACTCACTTAAAATGAAAAATCCGAACCTGCGCCATATTTTTACGTAAAGATCACAACACAGTAATTAACGTTTAGAAAGCAAGCTGAAATTATGCAATGCTGTAAAGGGTTTTTTTCCGAACTAGAAACCCTGCTACATGTTTTCCCAAAACGTTTACCTTATAAAGGACGTTCATGTTTACGCACGTTAGCGTAGATGAAGTATCCGGACGAGGAAAACGGTAAAGATTCATTTATTAGAATTTTCATCATTGATATGTTTTCGTAATCAATTTTCAGCGTAGTGAACCTTGAACAACTGATAGAACCCAACGACACCAATATCAGGCGAAACGTCTTTAAGCTTAAATTTTAAAATCCTGATCTATTGTATTTATAATTTTCTAAGAAAAAAAAAATGTACGCCCTAATCATTCATATTTATAGCACGTTTATCTTAATCTATATCTAATCATTTGAAACATGTTGACGTTTGTTAAAAAAGCCCGTTAAAAAAAGATAATTCAATCGAACCCGCATGAGTGCTTTCAAGGTGAGATTCCTAGTGAAAATAACATTACACCGTTTTTTCTGTGAGTCAGCTGTTCGGTGTCTGTGATAAGGCTCGCTCGGTATCAGTAGCTATTGGCTCGCGCACATGGTAAACATTTGCTATTTTTCTTTGAACGTCCTATCTGCGGCGGCATGGAAGTAGCGATGCGCAGTCGTTACCAAGCAACGTTCCAGCGTTACTAGGTCTATTTACATCAGCTCCTCGTTGTAACCGAAACGCTTATTCGATTGAAAGATTTCCAATTGCAATTTGTTCCCTAATTGTTATCATTTTCGCCATTTTAATCGGTTTTCTACATCTTATGACGGTAGACAGGCCGTCACCCATTCTGGTTGACTGGCCAGCGATGCGAACGTTCGTTTTCTTTTTAAGTCTATGTTCGGATCCCTACACCCTGTTTTCTCGAAGAGCAAAGCAAACTGGCTTGTGCGGTCGAAGGGAGAGCGACTACTATAAAACCGTGAAGCCCAGGTGTGGCTGATGCATTTATTTACCCTATGAAAAAGATGCTCGAAACAAGTGCAATGAATTTTCAAGTTCGATTTAGCAATGATGAGGTGCTGTGATTGAACAAGCCTCTGAGGAAAACGGTCAATCCCGGTCCGGTACTTGTCTATTTAGATCCGCATTAGGGTAAAGGTGTTCAAAAACAGTTATGTTTTTAAGTAATCGTCAAATCTAGATAAGTAGCAAGTTCTAGCCATGCTATACCGGGCGGTGGCCGTAGACCTGGAGCCAAGCTAGCTTGCCGTGTGAGTAAGAACACTAGAAATAATAAGAACTCACAACGAAGCCTTAACGAAAACAGTAGACAAGTGTTCGTCTAGTGAAAAAAAGACGATATGCGTGATCGAGGCAACGGTGACGAGACGCAAAACCGTGTGCGATTTTCCTTCTGCATATTTTATTCCGTGCATCGTTCACTATAAACACATACACGTACTGTGATCGTTGGTGTAGTAACAAATTGTCGCTTGCAGGTACTGATGAAGTGCGCTTGTCCTGGTGGTGCCATGTAAATACTGGTGACGACCCACGTCCCCACACAGCCGGCCAACTGAACCGTAGCGGTATTCTAACCGGGACGACCGTCTCTGAAATCGCTATTCAACACTTTCATATCGATCCAACGATGACGCATCGAATGCTACATCTGGGCGTCGATGGCTCCCTGACTACGAATAGCAGCATTGGCTTACTGGTTGACGACACGCTGATATGGCGAACGACGAATCGGACCACGTATAGACGCCGTTTGTTTAAGTTCAGTAGCTTATTATTGCCGCCTGGTAGTAAATAGGGGCGCAGACTGTTGCCACCATCATAATTGCAATACTGTGAATGGCTATTTAATCGACTGGCCGGACCGTCTGCTATCAAACGGATCAATTTGGCCAGCAAAAACAAAACACAGCAAATGAAAAAATAGGAAAAATGCAGATAGAACTTTTAGTTATGGCATACGTTGTTCTGCTGCCTGGCAATGTCATCTAGCTGAGAATCCATGAGCTGGCAAAAAATAAGGAGATGCGTGTTGTACATCCTGTAGCTGGGCGTACGCTGCGTCAAATCTCCGTGGATGTTTACATGCACAACGCCATTAATTGGCATTAGTCAAAACTATTATCTCACACATATAATTGTACCCTAGACATTTCCTGATTCTGATCTCAATGATTTGTTTATTCTTCAACATATTTATCAGTCGAAAATTGCATAGATCAGTCGTTATAGTTTGTGTGTGTTCTGCCAGTATTACAAAATAATAATTCTTACATATGCCACAAATAAAAGGCTCTCATGCACATTATAAAGTGTCCCGCCAAAGGTAGCTGAACTTATACTTGCAGAAGTGGATTCCGCCTGGTAATATTAAGGCTTTCAAGGACCTTAGTATCCTTCTACAGCGAGTCGAAGCCCCGTCCGCATAGCTTCCTCATTTACTGTCTAATAATATTAGTAAAGAGTTAGCTCGGATATAAGAATATTCGGTATATCCAATGTTTAAATCATCAAAATGTTTAATTATACGTCTCAATATGTTTTCATAGTAAACAATATGTAATATATAACGAATAAACAGACGTATTTCTCGATATCATTAGGCCTGTTTGCAGCTATGAGCGTCCCAAAGGCAAATCACTAGGGGCAACACACGAATTTAACCCTTAAAGCTATTCTGATCATGACTTTCAACTGTTCAAACATTTAAAGAATATATATATATATATTTTAATTGATACCATTTCAAGCAGAGAAATGCTTATTGATAAAGTATATATTGAGGACGTCGATAATGATAACCTCTGAATTGAGGACAGAATACCATTAAGAAACCTAAGATTGCACTTCTTGTACGTACCGACGACACGTGTAACATCATTTCACGGACGTCTAACGCGCCGCTAATCTCCCCGATAAACATCTATTTGTTTTTATATCTCTTATTCATCCAATAATCTAATTCGGTCTAAGTGACTCATTGCGTTCACCACTGTGACAAATTTAATATATATATATATATATATATATATATATATATATAAGTGAGAAAATACGTCTCTCACAACTTATCTTTAGAAAAGACCATAATTGTTACATTACATTGCAAGTAGATTCGATTCTACCGGCATCTTCAAGTCGTTCAAGTGGCCGCTGATGATTACGGAAGAGCTGACAGAGACGAAATAACTTACAGTTCTCAGACTTGGGCACCAAATTCGACCCAACGGGCCAACCTGTGGCACCCCGCTAAGCCCACGAACACTCTTTCGGCACCCGCGTCCTCTAACGACTACGGACTACCCGTGGATGACTGTCTAATCGCTTGTTCGCGCGTAACCCCTCTTTTTGCGTAAGCGTCACAGGAACTGGCTGTGACTGCTATAAGGGGCTATCTACTTGTCGCTGTGTTTGAAGACTACTATACGACGCTTGCCGGCTGGAAGAAAAGCGGCCACTGTTACCGCTATCGTATGGGGGTGCTGTATCGCTGTGACGATAGCGGAGTATCGACAAAGAACTGCTCTATAGGCGTCGCGGTACGATATCAGTGCTACCACTCAACAACAAAGAGTGGGTAAAGACTAAGCGTTCAAACAGTTGTAGTAGCGATGCTACGGCAGAACTACAAACATTGGTGATTTATCAGCCGAATCTGACAACACGGTGGCTATGGTAACTTCAGCAGTAACAGACGCCTGCCGTTTGCTTGCGAACTCCACACACTGGACATTTAGTGGGCGACCATATCCAAGAAGCCGATACATTCTAGGTTGCATTTGACAGTCGATTACGAACAACGTTTTATTGGGCTTGGCAGGAACGGTAAGACAACATATTTCCTTACGATGGCAACACCTACTTACAAATAGAGTAGATTAAAAGGAGATACCAAGAACGTCGATACGATACATACATCTCGAGCCATAAGCATAATGTGACGTATACGTCTGTTTCGCAAGGACCCGTTTTTATGCGTACATCATGCGAGCCCCCAATAACACGGTTCATTACTTCATTTGAATATTTGTCAGTCGAAATCAATAAAAATAGCAAGTATATAAACAATAGTACGACTCTGTCGTTGAAGCGATTACCGTAGCCAAATACCAGATAGCCACTAATAACGCCACTCGTTTTTGTCAGGCTGTGTTCTATTTTGTCTACTGTATTAAGCTGTATATAAATGAATGCAAATCGGTCCATCAAATCACCTTTGACAGATTTCAAGCACACCGAGTTTCACTATGGAAACAAGCAAAGGGCCGTTTCCAACGGCTTCTTTCAGCTTTTGTCTGCTTTCAGTCGATCAAAGCTGAACTCGCATCGCTTGCTTATAGCAACGCCAGGCGATCCGTTGAGCTTGCCAACAGGTCCCTTGTTAGGTGCTCACCGCCCTGTCATTTTCCTGCGGTGACCACAGCTGTATCAGACATACTTCGCATGATTACCACGCTTGGTGACAGTGTTTCTGTAAACTCCCGTCTTTTTGGAATAGACCACGCTCAAGCGATTAGTCGGTCGGTCAAACATAAAAAATGGTAGAAACAGCGGCAGCAGAGTCAAGTGCCAATCCGAGCGTTCAGGACAGAAAACCAGACGATACTGACCTACATACGACGCTAGTAAGGCATCTAGGCTGTGGCTGTGGCCGCGGCGGTGCTTCTCCACAGGAGCAGGGACACTTCGACGTTTACTAAGTATCCAACAGCGGGTCCTAATGCACAGCAGGAAAAATCTGCATGAGCCTTTTTGTAGAATAGCAACAGCAGCGATAGCGTTATCTGTAGCAGTGGCAGCAAGACGTCTATCGTCAATGGCCTCTTGAATATTGAATGCGGCAGCTGATTTGCTGACTGCTTCCCTTATGGTGTTTTACGGCCCCTGAGAGCTAGCGGTAGCTCGAGACCGTTGCAATAATGTAAACGAGCAAACCATTTGACTCGAAAGTCTATTGACCCAGGAGCTTATTTCCGGCGAACATCGGCCCAGAAGCGTTCTGGCGTCTACGCAACCTTTATACTCCTGTCCATATTTCCCACAGACCCACAGGCTATCCGCCCATTGGCAGAACCGTGAATGCGGACTTGCTCGTCATGAATAGCTCGACATGGATTAATTGGTACGGCAAACGTCAACATTCAAAACAAAAAGTAGATACAATGGTAATCCTAATAATTAGAACACGGTGTAAGATGATTATGATTCCTGCATAGTGAGCTAGCAAATCTGGCAACGGAACAACAATTGTTTTGCTTTTTTTTTGTGTAGGACATAGACTAACATAGGAATCAATTGGGCCGGTGTTATGCCAGCGTTCGACGAACACTGAACTGCATAGAAATCGTAGGACTGAAATTATTTCTAATAATCTATATATATATATAATTAACCGGCAATAATAGTGATGATGATCAAGCATATGACTGAAAATACGCGAAGATTAATATGATGATGATGATTTTTCAGGGCTGGTTTGGGCTCCAAAATCACCCGAAATAATAAAGCAACATGAAACATACAGTTCTTTTTCATTGAAGTTGATTGAGTGAACTTCAATTCAGCTTCCTTATCTCATGTTGCTCTGTGTCGACACTGATCGTTAGTTGTTATTAACTGATATGTACATGCGTTTCATTAGCGTCCTGCCAAATATACAAACAGTCGCCAATAGCCCGTTTTGAACCAGAAATCATTTTTAGTTAGAGAGTGGTAAATAACGAGTAGAGAACGCAAGCGACTCAAAGATATACAATTTCGATAATTTATGTTGTCGCCCTGCAGATTATCCTCGGACATCGTTCGTCTCAGGTACGCTCCGGCATTCATGCACCTACACTAACAATAAAGCGCATTTGACGCACGTATTCTTTCAAGCATATGTGTAACAATCGAAGAAGCAGCAAAAAAATGGGATTTACGTCGACGTTCAACTTTAACCGCAAGCGGTCACGTAAAGTACACACTTGAAGATCTTCCATTTAATTTATGTGTTGTATCGTGTGTTTACAATAAGTGCGCGCGAAACACTCACAGAACCATGCTGATCCGTCTCTCAATGCCAGCTGCGATATCTATATTGACAGAGAAAGTCGAGCCGAACGCTTTTAGTGCTCGTTCGCAGGACGTCCAGAAGAGGTCTTGTCCTTGATCTCGAACTTATGAAGGCTTCGTCGCTATATTCGCATCAGTGTTGTTGTTGTTGTTGTTCTTGCTGCTGCTGTTGCTATTGTCGTTGTCGATAGTTGCTGCCCTGATTTGCGTTGAAGTGAAACTTCAGGGCTTTGAGGTGTCAATCAGATGCTGCACCCGATGAAATTTATCACTACACAATGTGGTTTATTCATTAACGTCAATGAGCACAAAACAATACAGATTACACTAATAGAGCGTCGGCACGCGAACTAATGGGACAAGCACAACAAAACAACGACGACGATGACCACGACGACGACGACGACGACGACAACGACGGCGGCGGCGGCGGCAGCAGCAACAACAACAACAACGACAACAACAACAATAGCTATAACGAATTTTTCAGTAGAAGAGGTACAGCTAAATGGCAAACAAGAAATTTGTTCGGGACGTAAAGTACGATACAAGCAATCAAACTAGTATCAGTGCACGATCTCCTGGCCGGAGATCGATTGATCGGAAACACTGATGTAGTCTAATTGTGCCGATCGAACAGCCATCGAAGAACAAGCACACAAACGCTGTGATACTAACAGACAACTCTTAGACGTACTGCCGGAACAACTGTTCACTTACGCTATCAACGACTAATAAATTAATGGCTAACCAATGAACGCTACTTGAATATGTAATGAAGGTATCTCGAGCTTCAACGACCGGCGTTATCATTTGAGAGAGAAGATTGCTAACCAGTGTCACCAAATACCCAGATAAGCAAATACTTTTAGTAAAGCTATTACTCGTAAAATTGTGCATTGGCGTTTGACAGCAGCGTAGGTCCACGAGGATGTCGTTCTTATCTAACACTTACGTGAAGATATTGGCGACCTGCCATAGCGCGAACATTTTCACTCCTCAGGCTCGGGAAGAGGGCGCGTCCCTTTGGGAGAGACGTTGCCGCGGCCGTTATACAGCCACATAAGATAGCCAGACAATCAATTGAGCCCGTATTATTGTTGGAGAGGCAAATGGGAGAGGGTAAGCCTTTTGCGGCTGTCGACTGCGCGCAAATTTGAACGCAGACGTATCGTTTAGAACTCTTATTGGCGTGTTTTGAGCAGATCTTCACCTATGCCTATATGTAAACAAATATTCAAAACCATCTTTCAACACTGGTTCAAAAATTACCAGACCTGTCAAGAGGGGCCTTGATATAGGCCTGTCTGGATTTTCGTTATCAGAACTGCGAGAGGCATCAGAAACTCTCGTGGCTTTTCACTATCTTTCCACTACCACGATATTTCTAACGTCAAACTTGGCCTGATATCTTTCTCCGCGTTTGTCTCGTGGATTGGCTCACTGTTCCTAAAGATCGACCTATTTTTTCCCATGGATGTTTATAGCTTATCGAAAGTTCATCTTATTACATGCAATAAGTTGTCAGAATAATAACCTATAGTTATATTACATTGAACCAGTTATCGAATTTATTGAACCGGCTATGCTTTCTATAATTTTTAAACCGCGATATCCCCCGCCGCAGTTTCATACCATGGTACTTCCTTAAACACATGTAAAGCGTTAATGTTTTCGTTCATCTTCGACATTAAAGACAATATTCTTACGCGATTCCTTTCTTACACTGAAGAAATCTGTCCGCATACTATCTTACTGTATATTCATGTGAAAATTCCTTAGTGTTTATGGTATTGTTGTTAGACAGGTATCCGATGCCCGTTGTTTTCAAATTTGCCTCTTCTTCACGGAAGCGAGTTAGCTGCAATTATGATTACAGAATTTTCGTAATTATTTCTGTAGTCCACTTCAAAATAACATTGTTCATTTGTGTCACTTTAGTGACACAGAATTTGTGCTGGATCGCATGAAGACCAAATGAAGATTTCGTGTTGTAACAAACGAAGTTCATGGTAAGGAGAGGCTGCTGCGTAGTTGGGTTAATGGGCAATGCTTTGTTTGGTCTGGTCAAGTGGCCCAGATCTGGGAAATTTGAGTACAATGCCTGCCTGCCCTTCGAACGCTGGTTTTGCTGACATACGAAATTTACGAATGCCGAAACGACTATATCGTATACACACCACTAAAATATAGGAATGACAGCGATATCTAGCCCTACTAGAAATCCACGCATCCTATTAGAAAGCTGGAGTTTACAACAATTTGATACACCGTAAAATAAATTCATAGTTTTTTCTGCTAGTAGCAAAAAAGGTATCCTTCATAGTCATTGTAGGAAATAGGATCCCGCCTTGGCAGGATAATTACAGTGAAAACTCGCATTATGACTGGGTGTTTTTTGTCTTACATGCTATACCTGACATACCGCTGGCTGCCAGCACGAAGCGAAATAGTATATGGACGCCCGAATCTAAACCCCAAGCTTTTAACGTATCCCCAAACTTAGTAGGCAAACGTCATCCAGGTTACTACCGCGTGGACGTGCACTATTGCTAGACGAAATGTTTTGTATCAGCAACCGCTCTAGTGCTGTCTTCAGCAGACTGCGTTATCAACGCGTTAGTTTCAAAGTAGAGTGCTTTGACTCGCGATGGAACCTCGATACGAGACCAGGTTGATAAATCAGGCCAGGCCAGATAACAGGCAGGCCGAAAGAAGCCTGTTTTGAATAGACATGGCAATTGTCTTGAGACTTTACTTCGAAAAACTATGCAAATATGGTGATTTAACAGTGCATCAGGCGAACTCCAGTATCGCTATGGTCTAGATTCAATTTCATTTGAACGGAACGTTATGAATGAACTTAAACATGGGCATGACACCTTTCTCGGTGTGATTTTCTTCATTTTTACATTTGTCTTCCTATGCCGAAATTAGCACCCGCTTAGCCTAGTTTTCATGGAAACCATATCTGTGTCTAAACATATGCCGCTTA
Source organism: Varroa jacobsoni (assembly GCF_002532875.2). Classification (NCBI taxonomy): domain Eukaryota; kingdom Metazoa; phylum Arthropoda; class Arachnida; order Mesostigmata; family Varroidae; genus Varroa; species Varroa jacobsoni. Next base: position 113,481 of record NW_019213294.1, on the reverse strand, counting down.
TGTGCAAGCCCTGCCCAAGTAATACAACTTGCGATTGACGGTGCCACCCGCGAAGCGTCCTATTTATGTAGGCATAGTAAACACCTTGTAAACTTTATGGTTGATACTCTGTCATCATTAAAAGATTAGCACAAAAAAATATAGGATACTGTTATTTCATCTGGCAGGCATTAAATCACACTACGGATCCAGAGTTTTCTAGAAGTACCGTCTACCTAAAACTATTCGGTTTCATCGCAATCCACTGGATTAACATCTATTTTTGCTAGATCCTCCAGCTCCCACTCACGATCTAGATGCTCGCAAGGCAAACATTGTTGTTTATGCAAGTAAATGATTCACCATCTATCAAAGAGATACGGATTCCGAACTGCAGGCGGTAAGTACGATTGTACTCTTCTGGCGTTTTCTGACCGTTTAACCTCTTCGATAGGGAAGTCATTATAAGCTCAGCACACGATCGGCTATAGAACAGAATTCATCGTATGCGTGCGTACTTTGGGAGCCCTTCAAACTCTTGTCGTTGCTGTATTTGAAGAAACGTTTCGTCACATAAATAAACAATGGTGCGATCATCTGCGTGCAGTTTTATCGGTGCACGTCAATCTTGATGCATTTCGACAATAGGGCTAGACTAATCTGGACCCGACTATCCAACAGTACGAGCACAAACTAATTCTTAAAATAGCGCTAGAAATAATAAACACGGCGTAACAGCACGAGTTTGTTTATCAAATAATGTACATAGTGATCTATAACCTTTTGAATAACCTAACTTAGTTAGTAAGGTAAACTTTGAACGCTGGTCCAACGCTAAACCAGCCAACGAGCGCAAATGCAATTTCACAACTTCCTGTAAAGTCCTGCAGAGGTACATAAATAGTGTGATTAATTTTTAAGTCATTTTCAATTAATTTACTATTTATTATTACTATTATATTAATTAAATATGATTTGATGTGATCATGAAGATTTTTCAACGGTTTCAAAGTCAATCGCCATTTAGAATGCGAACTTTATGGCGCCCACATAGGCTAGAAATAGTAGAATTTAATAATTTCACTGGATCCTTCATGTGGACGTGCTGTGCTGCCGAGAAACCTGCAAATGCTGTTTTGGCTAAAGGGCCGCACAACAAACAACAAGCTCTTATCGAATGAGTAAGGTAGGCGGCACCTAAACTGGGTCTTTGTATTTGGGATAGTTTTTACGTACGCTGTAAGTGTCATTCTTAGCGATTCTGATTATAGAATATAACCACCATTCATTAGTCTTTGAAAATATTTTTCCTTTAATAACCTCCTAATAGTAGTTATACGCTTGGCGGTTCCAGATTCCGTCGGTCAAATATTCCTAGTACAAAAAATCCCGGCAGAATTAGATCTTACGCATCGGTCCAAAAGTCCAAAAAGATGGAACGACTGAGTACAGTCTAATACCCCAAAAGATGCAAAATGACTAGCTGCTAAAGCTTCTTTAGGCAGCCCAATTAACAGCTAAGATTTTTCGCTTTAGGACAACCGTTAATTTTTGTATCCTGGTGTATTAAAAATATCTTTCTGACCCATTTTGATAAGATTTCGAGCCTTTTACATCTAATGCGGATCTTCCGGTTTACTTCGTGGAATTTTTCCTCATATTTTTCAGCTCGATTTCGAGCAATTCTGTATGGGTCCGGTGCGTAAAAACTGCTCTACTCTTTTCATTTTCGCTCATATTGCGAAAATGACGCACTGCTTTGCACTACGATGGGTTTTTTTGTTTTTTTTTTTCTACAAAACACGGCCATTCGTTTAGTAGCATTCAATGGCGAATGAACGCATGGCCATTACTGAACCTGTTAGAGAGCCCGTTGTAGTTTATCTTGATTTAGGTGCGTATTCTGTGCTACTACCATACTATTAAAATCAAGCCGCATTAGGGACATGTTATCTAAATTCCAACTCGGACCTAGATAGACTTCGTTTCGTGCTGTGAGCCGGCCAGTCGTTCGATGGGATGCTTAGTGGCGATACCGGGCATAGGACTCGAAACAAAGGCGTTGTAAGCCTAGACTCCAACAAAATTTTTGTTGCAAACTATTTGCATATATTATGAATACAGAGGGATAAGTGCAGTCATTAAAAACAGAGGGTGTGTTGGAAAAAATTACCGTTTATCCGGTAACGTTGTAGCTGAATATTTGTGTGTGAAGCAAGTGACGATTGACAACGTAGATTTTTGGACGCTAGGCAGCCGACATTGGATGATGGTAGTTGATGAGTAAATGAGCCAAACTTCGCCATCGAAGTTAGCAAGGTTACCTCCGTACCCAGCTCAATACTCGCGTCTGAGATGAACTCAAGATCGTTCGTGCTACACAAACGATTTAAGCGTTCTGCATATTTATTTTACGGTTATTTCGGATAATTTCTTCACTAATGCCGCGACTATATTATCGCCCTGTCGCTATGTAGCAATGGAAATAACAAGGATACATCACATGCTCATGGCTTTCAAAAAAAATTAAAATATTCCCTGTTTCATGCCGGCAAGGTGTCAAGGTTGTGTCACACGGATCGCCTATTTTTACATTCTTACATACCTAATACAAACATTCCGCTTCGCACGTTCAGTTAGAAAGCACTGTATACGTATAGTTTATCAGCTGCTGTATTGTTTACCGATAATTTTTTCACTATAAATGGCAAAGAACATAGTCCCGTACGTTGGCCTGAAGCCGTCTGTTTCCTTTAGACCTGCCGAAGGAAATAGGTTAGAAACCTATTAAGTGCAAAAATCTAGATGAGCAGCTGAGGCCGAACTTGCTTGCCTTGGCAAAGCCGTATTCCATTTGAAACAATGGACTCCAAATTTCGAATATAGAATTATTCTGCTTCAAACGTAATTGATTTGTTTTGGCCTTTGGACGAAATGGCATTTTCGTTATCTGTATATAGCAGTTTGGAGATTCCCGACCGTCCATCTCCAGCAATCGAGTTTCATGTATTGTGGCCTACCAGCATTCACTACTTCAGGAACATCGTGACTTCTAATGCTGTTAAGGCTAACCTATGGATTTATTTGGCAAGCCAGATTACCGAACAAGCAATGCTTTGATATACTCGGTTTTCTATCGATGCTTCATTCCGAAATAGATAGCTGCCGAGCCGACTTTCGTTAGTAATTTTGACGACTCGATATCGAACGTCAATGCTGCAATGACTCTTTTGAAAAGCTCTGATAGACAGAAAAACGGCACAAGTGCCGATACTCATTTACCGTACCGTGACACGGAAGTCAGTGTTGTCCTATTTGGAGATCAGGCTGTAGGAAAACGCACGTGGCTCGAGACTCTGGCCAAAGCAGCGGTCAGCTCGCAGACCTATTACATCGCTCACGATGTGACTGCGCACGCATTTAAGGTAACTGTTATAAAGTAGTAATTGACATACGGCCAAGGTGTCCAGTTAGAGATGCTACTACCTTCGAGCCTAAACAATCCGCCCATAATTGGGGGCAAAAATTAAAAAAATATTTCTGTAAGCCCAGGGAAACTAAAGCAACTATAGGGTGAAATTAAATCCTCGAACGCATCTATCCTTATGTTTAGCTCATTTTTAAGGATTTTAAATGCTACATAGCCATATAATGGCATAAGGCAAAGGTTGGACACGTTGAACTAGTGGACTTACGATATTTTTCTATTATGTCACTTTGAGCAGGACGGTATTTGTCGTTAGACCTCGCTAGAACAACAATCATCACTCTCTAATTAAACAACTGGAGAGTGACATATTTAACAAGTGATGGTTTCTAGATGTAAATGGAGACTGCTGTCGTATTCTGTCTTTTACAGACAAACTAGCAGACGAATTCGAGAACAGCATAGACGTGTGTGTATATAGCTAGGTGCCCTAAAAAAGAAGAAGGAAACAATTCCTTTAGCTTATACATTACTGACGTTTTATAAATTTGCTTCAGGCGTCGTGCAAGGAAAACGCTGTAATTTGCTCCCATTGACAAAAGTCGCAAACATAATCTCTCCGTAGGGAATTCTACTATCCTCCTTTTTTTATTCCTTCAAGCTTCTAACAGCGCCCTAACTTCTCGAAATTAGTTGTAGGTCGTTACCATCCCGTCTAATGAAAATAGTTACTAGAGATTGCGCTTGGAGCCATTGGGTTTGCCTTGACGCTTCTTGAGTTGAGTCATCTTCAGAAGTCGAGTACATTGTGGAATACCGTGTATTGTTTTGAACTATATCGACTCGAGCAGTTGACACAGACTTCGTTACAATGAGGTTAACTCAGTTCTTTCAATCAGCGTATTTTTCTATATTTCACCGGCTCATGTATTATATCGCCTTCGAATTAAGACCCGAAGGGACTCTGAAACATAGTTCGTCGTGCAAATGTATAGTAGTGATTTCATCAACGGTTCCGGTAGAGAATACGTAAGGCTATGTGTACTGGAATAGTGTCCGTTTCACTGTTCGTTTCATCAGATAGGGAGTTCCCTTGATACGGAATTTTCCTTTTTCTTGTGCCTTCCTTTCGACGGTATTGGCATTACCTGAAAGATGCCTACTAAAGTCTTTTGCTAATCCTATTTCCATCCCGAAATTAAGCAGCGCTTAAAGGCTTCTCAGGTCAAAGCTGACTTCAGGAAAGCTACAAAAAGGACACGATGTTTTGACTTATCCTTTTTGTAAGGTAAGTATTGTCTTATAGCGGTAATACCACAGAGAGAAACTAGTGGCCGATTTGACGGATGGGAACTTGAACTATAAGATGCTTCAACGAATCCATCTCGAAGCGAAGGTGCATTTGCTTTGTTGCTGTGTGCTACTGATCAAACGTGCTTATTGGTTAAACAGCCAACTCTATAGTATGACATTGGCATGAAAGAAACATTTCTTTAGGTAATATTCTTTTTTAGGTAATAAATAAACAAAAATGTATCAATATCGTGTGCCACATAAGAAATGAATATTTCTCATGTGTGAATAGGTAGGTAGATGGAATAGATCTGGGTATCGGAATTTTCATTCAAACAATATGGAATCGAACTATTAATATGTTCGTGCGATACGTGCTTTTCAAATGGCGTTAGATGAAGACGAACAGCCCCATGAGTCGATTTTCTACGTTTCATATCTACGTGAGACCAACGACCCCCGAACGCTCGAATCAGTCTTGGTTAGGGGGCCTTGAACACGGCTACACCGTGAACGCGCAGGGTTTTTTCGTTCTGTTTGATCTATCCAACGTCGAGAGCTTCTGGCACCAGGTATAACCAGGCTCCAGTTAGTAGAAACATTTACGGCAAACGAGCATGCTTTTATGTTTGATGTCTTCGGTTTAACTAACCAGCAATTTTTGTTTTATTATCAGTACCTGCTTTGGCTGATCCATTGCTGATTGGAATTTCGGTGCACTATTATTTGAATAGCAATTCATAAAAAAATAAAAAGGATCATTATTAAAATGTTATAATAAGCTTCAGTTAAAATTCAGAAAAAAAATATTTAGTTAACTTGTGTTCATTGAAGATGAATTTGAACTACAAGATAATATCGTAGCCCGTCCAAAAATAGCGTAATAGCTTTACATGAACTGAGCGTCGTAGTTCAATAAAGCATTGCATATAATGTTTTCGCTTGTGTTTTATTTTATCAATGAACTGATTTAGATTGACTTCTGCAAGAGTTTGCGATTGTACAGAGACATACCTGTGATTACCATCGGAAACGTCACTTGCAAGCACCGAATGGCCTATCTGCCTCCTGAACTCCACTATATTCAGGTCTGTTTGATACATCTCAATCCACTTATCTCACCCACCATTTCTTAAGCTGAATCAATGCTAGACGATTTCGATAGCGTTTAACCAAGTTCCATAATCAATGTCTCATACATATGCCCCGTCGTCATCGAGATAAGTAACTCGTCACATAATCGGAATCGTTTCGCTATCACGTTCACGATTACTGATTTTAACCTAAAATCCTGCTTGTCGATATTCCAGTATCATAGGCTCGAGATACAATTTAAGTCGCTCGGCTGTTTATACCTATGGAGCACCTTACAATTACCAACCGCAGTATAGGCCGTATGTTGATGGTCCTCGGAGCATGTACAAATCGATGTGTTGATGACATTTTTATGCATGTGGAACGTCATGTGCAGTATGATACTGCATGAAATATATACACATGTGTTGCTGACTGTTTACTTGGACATACGGACAAATAGAAAGTAGTAGACTCAAATTCAGTATTGGAGATTGTGTTTGAACAAAGAACGAACAATTCTAAGAAAACCTTTTGCATACCCTATCCGACATCCGATCATGTCGTTCACAAATTCAAGCTAGAACTTAAGCCTACCGTAGACTTATTTTAAGCTTTCCTATTCAATTGTGCGACGGGCTCTGCTAGCACCAGTGATTAACTCGTCGTCGTTATGACAGCCCTTGTAAAACTCGAAACGGAATTTCCAATGTCGCCCCAAGCGAAATAATCCAGAGTTTATAAATCTGGATTATGTAGTGGCCGTATAGGCATATTTGAAAACATGCACCATTTTCCAATGAGCCATATGTGAACTAGCCAGTATCCTGTATTACTGGAAAATGTATGGTTTTCCTTCAGACGTTTTACCTACCAATTGTAAAACGCGCGAATCAACTTTATTCGCCAATGTTTTCGTCTTTCCAGAAAAGTACTATGGCAGAGATGCTTTTTTTTTTCTTCTTCACTGGACGCCACACTCAGACTATAAACACTAGCTGGAAATATGATTTAAATATACAAAAAAATAAAGTGTCACCAACATTAGGCGCATCCTCTGGATCGTGGGGCAGCCATTAGTCGTTTCTATGGCTTAGTTTTGCCCTAATAGTAAACGTTTTTCTTCAAAGAGGTTTCATTGTCCAATCGAGTCGAGTATGTCTGACCGACTTTTGTGATATACGAATGGTGCATCAGCAACATGGCGGCCATACCCGCATGGAGCATGATTACCATTCAAATTTATTTCCTTATACAGAGATGACCAAACATTTACATTCGACAATACAGGAACCCTGCTCTTACTTATCTGAATTGCCGCTTGTTGGCAATACCTCACATTGTTAATGTAAGGTAATGGAGGAAACTTATTGCCCTGTTGATGCTTAAGCCTCGATGGTCCAGCGTGAAGTTTTTGGATAATAGTTAACTTCTGTTCAAATTCTTATCATAAAGTATAGCTGCACCTTTGTCGTCGGATATCGTTGGAACGAGGTCTCATCTAGTAGTAAATATTTTGGATAAACAGCTTCAGCCAAATAACAATTGAACTTAAGCCGACTACTCTATGCGGATGTTAAGTAATTTATTATGTATATGTCCGTATTATGTCTTGCGATACTTTTAGATCAACCATAAGTGAACGAATGATAGTATTTTGGCAAGCAACGGTTTGTCAACAATGACACATACATGCGTCGTTTCATTGCCGCCCAAAAGCATATATAGACGTATAGATTGCATAACGCCAACAAAAAATGTACTAGATTTTAGCAAAAAACGAACATTTTCGAAATAGAAATAACTATGACTTTCGAAGCGTTTCAAGAACGCGAAAGATGAAATTATATTTCAATAGCAGCTATCCGGATCAGTGTCTAAGCGAATATCTCTTCAGGTTAATGTTAGGTCTGAGCATGAAGCCCTGCGACCGCTAACGGAAATGAGGCTACGGCTTGGTCAGATAGGAGATGTCCTTCCGTGCAGTCGAGAATCATTGGCTGCCATGTCTGCAATGAAAGGCGAAAACGACGAGAATGACGAGGATATTCACAAGAAGCAAAGTCCTTAACATCTGGCCGTTTCCTGTATTTGTATTGTGATTGATTTCATGGAAACGTCCCGTGGTGCCAATTTGGTTCGATACCTGCAATAAACGTTGTCTTGTCGTACCTAGTGTTTATGCTGAAAGCTCGTAGTCTTCCATTCACAACGTTGAACGGGTCTAATTCTAACGCGACGCCTGTGCTTCAGTTCTCCCTGTTCTTTAAATAAGAGTAAATCAGCTGAAAGTTAACATTAATGTAAACTTATATTAATAAGTTACTAATAATAATTAGTCATTAATTAATTAAGAACTTAATAATAAGTTGGAAGCATATCGACTTCAAAGACTCATTCGAATGATGAAAGCCATTGAGGCGCACAAAGATTTAATCGGATTAATATAAGTGACGTGTTTCCAACATATACAGGAAGGATGAAGGCACTATGCTTTAAATGGCTCAACGCTCAGTACCGCTTTATATGGTGATGGCCTTAATAATACACTTCGCTACAGAAGATCAAAGTTACTTCGTTAAAGACGTAGTTATTTCTGCATATTAATACGTTTCAAAACTTCATTAACATTCTCCTGAATTAGGATCGAAAGGTCAATTTCAGTTAAATTAATTTTATTGCCCCTTTCGATCACCTCTAGTATTGATACTACCATTAATGGTGATTGTGATTTGTATGATGAAATACCTGACGGCGGTACCGGACCTAAAGGTCGAAAAACTTTCATAGTATTTATGAAGGTTAGACATGCTTGTATTAGGTTATAAATAAAAAAAAAACTAGGTTAAGCGTATAATCAAGTTGAGTTTGTAAGTTTTCTATAGGACATGTTTTCCTTTTAGCTATATTAGTGTATTTTGAAATAAGTGTCTTAAAAACGAAATTTATCCAGAATCCGATTTTTACTGTAACCTATCGACACACTCATCGCGAACGTACCTAAGGTAAAGCTAATTTGGATGATTATATGTACTTCATACATAATGTCTAATAGATTTAAGGAAAGTAACTTTACTTCTGTTCAACGCATATTTTCCAGACACATTTTCGCACGAAAATTATGACACTGATACTTTTATTATTAGAAAATTATGAGCACTGAAAATTTAGGTTTAACAATTACTGCGGGATAATTTGAAAGTGGGCCGACAACAAATAAGACGATGATGTCTGACAGATCCCGAAGCAGTTAAGTTCAATAAGGCAAAAGTGAAGTTGCATTCAGAGCGAGTTATGCTAAATCCCGGTTGGTAGATCTCATAAGTTAAGCATCACTAGATTGTAAAAGACTACGAAGTGGCGGTTTTCAATAAAAAATTTAAATTATTCTGATTTGAAATTATAAATGCAATCATTCATTTACAGATTTATTTCACTCCAGTAACTCAGAATATGATACAAAAAGATAATAGAAAAAACCAACAACACGGAAACGTTTTGTCGAAACTATACGAAGCTTATGGGTTTTCATTATTATAAAATTGATTTATCGAAGTGGTCATCCTTATTAAGAATTATTTTCCTAAAACTTAGGCTTTAGATCGTTTTCAGTTCTTCTCAATGACTTTCCTAACCAATCTGCGGTTTACATGAATGCAAGTTACTTGCATACATACTTCACTGTTATTTTTGCATTTCAGATCGCCTTCAATTACTGCCTTCTAAGCGGTTCACTTTCTCCCCTTAAACATTCGGTAATTACGACGATCGGCCTTATTGTCGGCCTTTCGCTACCCTCACCTGTTGCATAATACCTTAAGTCGAATGTATCGAAATACTTACGCAGCAGATCACACACGTCTGCATATCTTCGCTATGTTCATTACTACTCTGATCTCAGCTGGCATCACATGTTTGGCTTAAGTATCTGGGTAATCTCCTTTTACGACCCATAGCATATTTAGCCTATGAAGTACTTAGAAGCTGGCCGAGTGTCAGCCCGTCTGCTACTACGGTACACAGTACAATCAATTTCCAATAGCCTTTTGGTCCGATTCGTTTGGTGTTGAACGATCTGTCGTTTGTTCTGGCACCTCTATGCCTAGGTACGTGAGGCGCGACCAGTTTACCGATGCTTACCACTACTGGCCATTATCTGCCGCAAGAAAGACGAAGGCCAAACGCTCTTCGCGCCGGTCCGCATGTAATCTTATTATAAGCCACAAAGAGCCCTTTGGCCTCGGTCTGTTTCTCGATAGAAATTTTTATCGGCTGATCAACTTGAAGCGTGGGCGGGATAGATCAGATCAATGTACTAGGAAATATGTGAACGTCTATTTTCCTGTGAAAGTTGCCCAATAACGAAAGACAAACTGACTGGTAAATGATGATTCTGAATGTCTTAGCCTAAACTGTTGTATATCTAAATTCCTATGCGTCATAATGAAACCAGCTAAAGACTGTCCATGCAAAGAACCTCGAGAGCCAAAAAAAAGAGTGGGAAACTTCACGGTTAATTGAGGGATAAACATAAGCGATCCTTCTTCATCATGATCTATTTGAAAAGGTGCGTTTCATAGTCCGATTAATAAGATGATAAGATGGCAATAACGATTATTCCATTTTTTTACGGATCGTCAATTACTATGAGGTCAAACTTGCTTGACGCAGAGATATGGAACTTTTATTATCCAAGAAAAGGTACTCTCAAGGGAAATGATAGTACCTTTGCCACCGAGAAGTGTGTATCAACAAGCAACAAAAAAACCAGTTAGCTAGAGATATTCACGAGAAGTAGTCGCTATGACGAAAAATCTTTTACCCATCCTAATTACGTGACCCTGCTGTTCCAGCCAACGTTACATTCTTGGAAGAAGCGGCAGGTTTCTAGAGCATGCCTCTAACTGCTACCGAACGCTTGCCCCTGAAACCAGCGTATATGTACTTTGTGCCCCTTTTTTTTTGGAAAATGAAAATAAGCATTGTAGTGATGAGGTAACATAATTTCGCGTTTTTGAGATAAATTCCGCCAACGTATGAAGCATCCACATATATAATTAGTACTATATTTATTCTATAAAACGCGCGGTCACCATCGAATGGATTTCGGGCCGACTTAAACGCGCTAAATGTCTGTGAGGGTCGTCGTGGCAAACCGCAATATCTTATAAGCTTCCAATTTAAAAAGATTAGAAATTGAAAAGATGTTGAGTCGTGTTCAAACTCCAATTTCCGAGTCCATATTATTTTTTTAGAACTTAGTAGCAAAGTCTATAGAGATGCATGCACATTAACCTCTATAGGATACGGTTAGGGATATGCCTTCGGACGATTCAGAGTAGTCCGTTGTCCTGCTTCGTTAGTAATTTGGTTTTCGATTGTTGCCACATATGCTCCTCTACCTCATGTTTCTATAATAGGCAAAGAACCATAGGCATTTTTGGGCAAACATGCTCATGATACTTTTCAAGGGATGGTGTATCGTACAAAGATGGAAAGCATCCTGAAAAGAGGAAACAGCTCATGGCTTATTCTCATGGTCCAGTATTATTTAAGCCACTAAATAAAAATATTAGGAACACAAAAAAAATCTATCTACTGCCTATATTTTATTTTGATCAGTCTCGCGTTTGCGTCGACATTTGACAATTGCGCGAAAGCATTTTCCTGCGGGAGCCGCCGCAGCCGAGAAATTACTACTCTATACCATGCTAGCTAGCGATGGACTGGGGAAGATTACACGGGTTTTGTGTAAATATGTTGTCCACACATGGTGGCCAAGGCCACCATTCTCTATTCGTTATGAGCAGGTCGTTGCGACCATTGGGTAGTATGCCCCCAACCGAAAGTTGCCAACCGTGACATCAACAACTCAATGCGATACATACACCAACAAACTGAATTCGTTGACAAGGCATGTGTAAGCATTTATTTTCTGTGAGTTACGGCCAATTGTCATTTCGCTGCTCTTGTTATTATTCAAAAACAGCAATGATAACATGGCCATAGTACAAAATGTGCACCCCGATGGTGTTGAACGCTATCTCAGGCAAGCGTTCAGCGCTGTGAGTAGGGCGCGGCTCAACGGTAAGTACTCGCAACTTATTGAAACGATCGAAGATCACGCATATTGATATGTGTGAAAAGAGCTACAGAAATTCGGGCATGTAAACATGTACTATGATATTTATCAATCTAGATAGGCAAATAAGCGGAATTGCTCTAGAGTCTCGCGTGCACGAACGCGTACGTTTCGAACGGTCGTGATCCACGCTGCCCGATTCGACATCGTATGCCGTGACGTGTGCGGTTAATTGCAGTGGATCAATTGCTATAGGACGCCCAGGCCAGCCCTGTCTGCGACGGCAACGGTAACGCTAAACATCCGCCGTGTAACCTCACACCTCGTTAACGCGCAGCGGCACTGTGGGACTCTCCAAGATATGCTTTGTTCATTCGACCAATACAGGCCCAACTAGAATCACAGTCCGTTCGCTCACATGAGGGTGAAGACGATGCACAGAAATGGTTAGCGGCATTCCGCCGTCCGGCGACATCGCCTTAAACAAACAACAACGGCACCGTTAGTGATGATGGTTATGTTTGATCAACGTGACGACGACCAAAAATGGAATTACAGTCCTCTGGAGATGGCAGTTTCGTTCATGTACATTGTATTTATGCTATACTAAACGCAAATCCACAACCAGATTGAGAAGATGGGACTGGCAAGATAGTCGATAGTGCACGATACTCCTACCACTTAACTATCAAAGAAGGAAAAATACAGTGTCGAGATTATGGCGCTAATAGCAGTGCTTGTATGCAATCGCGAGATGCTTAATCTGATGTCATTTTTCATTTAGTTGTCGTGGCTCCATTAAGGTAGCAGCGCCGACAACGAGAACGTAGGGGAACCGACCGGGCGACCTCATCGTCAGTACGCTATTCCTGATTTATTTTTTAAGTGGCCAACAGTGTTCATAAAACATGAACGAAACTCGGACAAAATCGAAAAATCTCGTCCATTGTAGTAAACAAGCTACGATTGTATAGGTCTGTTTAATCAGTTCCTTTACATCTTTCGCATCTCCGAACGTATCTTTGAGTGTATACTGCGTAACCTTATTCAGTCTAGCTTAGCCTTGTTATCAGCATAAATCCCATTAACACATTTCGTGGCATACGTAGTTTACAAAAACAGCGGGATATATTGTATGAAATACTGAGTTATCTAGCTGTATTGGCTTTACCTATTTAAGTTCATTGGAAAAATTCGCATTTGTCGTGTTATCGTACGTTAACTCTTAATACGCGAGAAATTCTCACAAGATACGAAATGCGTGGAAAATGTTTTTTTTTCTGATACGAAATTTAACTTCCTGATCTCCTTAGATCAATTCAGTGAAGCAAGCTCATCAAACAAGACGATTGACGATACCGCTAGTATCAGTCTTCAACAAATAGTGAGTTCCCTAACTAAAAAGCTCAGAAAAATCCATACGTTAAGCATAGATCCCACATCTTGCAGGAGGAGTTATGCGAATAAAACGCACCTAATGATCATTAATGTTGCTAAAAATAACCCATAATCTCTTATATTGGGGAGTGGGGTGGGGGGGGGGGGGGGTAGGAATCATTGATAATGAATATGTCGAGTTTTATGAATTGATCTGTATTTACGTGACAGCCTGTTTAGGAGTTTATTTAAATACCCTATCAATTTGATTTGGCCCGTTATGTGAACAGACAGAAGATTTTCTACGACAATTTCACGACAGTTTCAACACAGAGGCAACTCAATAAATCACCTTTGATTTAGGCTAGAAACGTATACCGGCCTGATCCACTTCGCTATACTAGATCTATTTTCTCTGCCGTATAGTTTTCAACGGCTATGCGACGCTTGTCGAGCAACAAAAATCGAAAAATCGTCGCGTCTACTTTTTGCTGCTGCTGCTGCTGCGGACGGTTGGTGCCCGTTCGTTATGACGAGATCTACAAGATCGCGATGGATCGCCTGGAAAAAGAATAAGATCTCTCATCAACTAGCTAGCGAGTGTCCCTTGCACTCGGCAAGGAGTGCGTGCCAATGCTGAGTTACTGTTGCCTCCTGAGAAGGAATGGATACCGAAGCAGCAGCTGATGAGAGCCGGCCTTGCCTATGTTTCTCCGTTTAATTGTTAGATCGTCGTCATTGTCACGATGGCTAAACTCTATAAGAATGATGGTATGGCCATTGCGATGGCTGCTTGGTGATACGAACCCGTGATATACGACCGCGATACGCCTCAATGAATGGGATGATTGACCGAGCGTACTACAGTTATGAGCTTAAGCAAAAAGGGTTCGATTTTAGGAAGGACCCCTCAAATTTGTGACCGAATCGTTAATAAATGCAATATCTACATAGAAAAAATAAAATGGCTACCATCGAAGAGTTGCTTTTATATTTATTTTTTATAGAAGAGAACATATTTAATGGAAGTATTTTAGTTGGCAAGATATTCTTCGAATATTTGATAAATCAAAAACGCTTAGTCGTCTCGCGTATGATTTTTGTGGCCTTGCCAAGCTTCCACCCGTTTCGCTGGTTCGTCTAACACTGGAATACGCAGGCAACGTCAAAATTTCAGCTGTGTTTTATAGGCCATGCCCGAAAGATCTGCAAACAATGGTCGAGTAAAACATATTTCCTGAATCTAGCTTGATTCTCAATACATCGCCACCGAATCAGCAAACGAGAGATGACTGGACAGAACGTGAACTCGCACGACGGATTCGTTAACTTAATAACAGTAATTGTGCTTCCATCACGCACGAGTTAGAGCGACATCAGGATCTTATTTAGGGGCATCCAACGAGTTATTACTAGCGTGGAAAACATATGAGATCTGAGCAATGATATATTATTATGCCATTGTCTTAACAGCACTTTTTGCTTAACTCATGCATGATGCCTTAATAACGCCACTCTTATTCGAAATTGAATCCCCATGGGCTCGTAATGCCGCTTTGTAATATCTATTGTATATAGCCCGTCGTTATAAGTAGACACGGATTGATATGGCAGAGAGATAATTAGGTACTAAATAATTACGACTACAGAAAAAATAATTATTGTTTCAGCTCAAGGATACGCCTCTCCATACCTTCAAATTGCGATAACTACTGAATCAAAAATCAGAAAAAAAAGATCTTGATTTTAAAATAATCGTCTTCGATTAAGTAAAAGTAGAATACGATCAATAATATAACTTATATTGCTAATGAATGTAAATTTCTTTAACAACAACTTCCTAGAAGTTCTATTTCCTTCCTAGAAGTTTATAAACTAGCGTCTACCCAATTCGGCAATATTAGGCAAATTCATATAATTTATCTGTATAGAAATACGTCGAATATTACAATGGACACTTAAATCATGATAACAATAAACAGCCGGGACTGCTGCATCATCTATTAGGCCGACTGGATAGAACGGTTTAGGCATCATACGACGATAGTGGTCAAAAATATAAAAACTGAATCCTGATTCCTGTACAATACCTTGTGCAAGGACACAGGATGTTAGGAAAGTATGAACAAACCACTTGAAGAGTAATATTCCTTTTTACAAAATCGTACATGGAATCGACGAGGCGTGTATTGTTGGTGACTCAGATAAACAACTGATAGACAGGTAGACACTAGAAAAAAGTTAGTAACCTTTAAATTAAAAGTCTGTTTATATCACCTAAATATCATCGCCTTTCGGCTCCTCACAAACACACGTTCGTCATGTATTTACCGGGTGAATTCGGTTACCAGGCACGAAACGTAACTTGATTTAAAGAAAATAGATTAGTTTCAAAGAAAGAAATCCACGCGATCCTGTCGCTTGGAAGCGCTTTGTTAACCAATGATATAGAACTCGCTAGGGAGGTTATTCAGCCTAACTAGTCTAAGCAAAAATGAAACTCTCCGAAAACAAAAAAAAAAAAAAGTTTATGGAGTTTCGTTTCATTATTATTCGCTCACTTAGGTAAGAACGCGTGTTCTGAAGTGAAGGAAGGATAGAAATAACCGACGAAATATATCAGCAAACTTCACTGAAACAAGTAAGTTCTGCTAAGATTATAAAAACAAATTGACGTTTTCTTAGAAAAGTCATAAATATTTTTCGTTTAATATTTGATTTGGTATACACGATACGATCTACAAATCTATTAGGAGAGGAACAAAAAATAACGTATCGTATAAAGGTTTATCTGCGACACTGCCGAGCCCTGGGGGCGTGTAGTTTTCTGTAGGTATTGTGTACGTGAAACTCTTTTTTTGCTTAGTGACTGATACACCTGAAAAGTTAGGCATTTTTAGACACTGGACAGCGTTGTAGGCAGTACAGGACTTGATGGATGAACAGATCCGAACTGCTACTCCACGACTGCGCACATCCCCAACAATGTCCATTATGAAAAGCTTCGTATGCATCTAAGTACTATTAATATTACCGCGAGCGCCGATGCTTCGTCCTTACTTATGTAACACTTCTTTATCTAAATAAATCTCTTTATGTAAAATGACTAAAAATATAAGCGCATTTCGGCTACTGTCATGATATCAACAGATCATAAAAGGCTATATTCGGACAGGTTGACGGCCATATATGTCTCTATTTGACTCAGTTGTATCGATATTTAGCGGCGACGCATGTTACGGGGAAGCGTAACATAAACTTAACCAGCTCGGTTTAGTTCTCGACTCATGTTATAGCCTATTATGGCCCGCCTAAAGGCTAAATGACGTTGACTAGACACGCCCAAGTGTATATGTACAAAGCAATGGCGATTGCATGTCCTACTGCTATCACTGAAACATTGACTGCTGTCTCCGTATTCAAAGTTGCCCTTTTAAGCTATGGCTATGATGTAAGTGGACTGGACTAGGACCAAGATAGGACCAAAGGCGAAATTCAATTTAAAGCTGTGGTTTCACTGAGGATGGAATGTGATCTTCTCTGAAATTAAGGCGGTCGACGATAGTCGAGTAGGTGGACGAAACAGAATATGTTCCGTCACCACATACAACTACCACACTACGACCATTGTCCAGGTTAGTTCATCTATAACCGTACGAGGCGGTCGAAAGGTCGGGCATGTCCCCCCGAACCACTATACTTTCGACGCGAAGTGCAGCGAGGAAATTCACTGTCACTACTGAACCAGCAACATTTTAGGCACTTCACGGGACTTCACCCAATCACAAACTGGGACAGCAGATTGAAAAACGAAAGCGAAATATAGTTTCATAGCCCGTAAAGCAACTGCTTAGCTGGCGCATTGTTCATTGTAGGATAGTAGTAGTCGATTGACTACAGTTGTCTGCGCGATGAGTTAACGCTGATACACCACTCAGCATCATGTTTCGTTCAAGCGATAACGTTTGCGTCCGAGCACTTCTTCTTTTCGTCGTATAGAATTGTGCATGACATAGCGCACTGATGACGTCGCACCGGGACACCGAGAATCTTCGCAGACAAAGAGAAGCATCTGGGTTCTGATGGTTTCGACAAGATCCATGACGCTGTCGGTCTATCTTCATTCGAAAAGTAGAAATGGCATTAAGAGTTTGTGCCAAGCGCCACATAATGAGTATATATAGCACTACACCATGCTATTAGGTAAGCACTCCAAACGGCACTAAGTGTAGAATGTCATCGAATTTATGGGATATTATTGAAGACGTGTAGAAAGAAACACAAAAACTTCCGATAGTACATATCCGCAGGTATGAAGATTGCCGTGGCTAGAACGTAGTTTTGCAAACTGGACACCTTTAACTTAATGGGACACCTTCAACATGGGTGTGCGGACTATACCACAAGAGCTATACCATTGTTTTGAGATCTATGCTCGGAGCACTCCACTCGGCCGTCGTGGCCGGTTACGCATTGGTAGAAACGCCACTGGAATAACAGTCAAATTCTTTAGTTTTAATGTACTGGATTTATGAAATTTCGATGTCTCGCAAAGTGTGTCTATAATTGTGCAAAGTAGTAGTACTATATACTGTGTCCATACCTTGGCCCGGACGAGGTTTGATATATAGACAAAAGAAGCATTTTATTTGCTGGGAAATAGATTACTATTTTTCTTCGAGTCGATATTTAGATCTTCAACCAGATAATACTTCGATTCGTACTCATGGCATCGATAACACACATCCATGTCAGTGAGATTCATAACAAACTGTATACTACCCTACAACAGATGGCGCTATATATAGGAGAATTATTACGGACATTTCATTTGGCCAAGCTTTTTAATCTGACCTGATGTAGCGACAGAACCCAAATAAAATAAAGTACATTTTGCCAATACCACAATTGTGCCACTCTTCCCTCTCTGAACGTGTTTTTTTGGATACAGGCCAAGCTTAAGGAACTTTTTCGCCTGATGATTTGTTGAAACAGACTTGTTCGGTGGTGGTCGCCATATCAGAGGCGTCGTCATCGAACTGGATTCAACTTGCTTCCATTCTATTCGACCTTACTTACTTAAAGCAACTCTACTACAAACTATAGCAAGGCCCTACTTCATTATTTTGTATGAGGAGTTTGCCTCTAAAGTCGGGTCTACGCCAGAACGGGCTTGGAAAGCACCGATAGCGTGGATCCATTCGCGAACCGCTGTTTTCTGATGTCCTTATAGCGCCGCTGGTTTACTCGAACAAGACTGAAGTCGGATGACTCAAGTCCGCGCAAAAATAGTCCATTATGGTCGAATTGAAAACTCGTTCCCCGCTTGAGCGATGCTGCTTGGCGGTGGATCGTTGTAGAAATAACGCTTTTTACTCTCTTCGCCAGAAGCACTACCCGCGACAGCGGCAATGGACATTATGGCAGGCTACCTGTCTTTCTTTCGTTTCATTGTCACCTCCCTCTCGATCCAACGTTCCTGCCCCTCAGTATTGTCCTGCTCCATCGAACGGCCGCAGCGCAAACTTCCCATGAGCAACGTGCATGTTTTGTTCAGCGGTTCTGTACGCACCGCAGATCATAGCACGGCGGAGCGCGATGAACGACTGGCTGATCTCTCCATTTGTTGGTGCGTCTCGCGCACGCTGCTTGCTTTCAGCAGACGAACGAATTACATCTCCGTTAACTGACAGGGCCATAGCGGCAATAGCTGAGGTCGATCCTAGGCACAGAATTTCTCTGTGCTGCTACAGGGTTGTAGCACTTCTCGGCCTTTTCGAGAGTGTCTACCCGAGCCCATATAAGTATTCTCCGAAAAAAGGACCACGCAGTAGAGCCTACGCTTAGTACACGTGGAGCACTGGTGTAGTATGAAAAAATCGATCTTTTTTTTTCTTATCTCTTTGGCTCCTCTAGAGCATTTATCTGTTTACGTCTACGAGCCCCGGCCAGAATTCGCCGTGATGTCAAAAATTGCGCTATATTAAAGACGGTTCATTCAAAGGAACTTGATAAAGGATCGTTCGTAAATGATCAACCCTATAATAGAAAGTAAATTTATGTTCCGAAAATAAATAAGCCGAATTTCAGAAAAAACACCTGGGAAAAGAGTCGTCTCTACGCTATTCTGTCTATACTTATGTTTACAATACCTAATAAAAAGACTCGTTCGCAGAGAGTTTAGTTTTCCTTAGAGACACAGCCTCTTATTTACTTCATTTTTCTTTTCGTTTTATTATTTTTATCATTTTATTAGTAATTTTACTTTTCGTATTTTTCTTTCTTTTAATACAATAATAATGATAATAGCCATATGAATTAATATTAAAATATTACATTGACGTACAATTAACAGTAATTTATTCAACATCGTGATTATGGCTTTGTTGAAACTTTTCAAGCGAAGACATTGGTCGATTTACTTACACCACCTTCATTCATCATCACCACCTATTTCTTATTCTGCTACTGACAATATTGTTACTATGATTTTCATTTGTGAATTGATACTTGAAGATCTACTTCATTGAAACATTGTCTGTTGTACTTTATTCCATTTTTTTCTATCTGTATGTATGTATGTATGTATGTATGCTAAAATAAATACAAAGTCTGTATCTTTGTGTATGGCTGCGTATGTTCATTTGTGTGTGTGTCTGTTTGTGTTTATCCGGCCATCAAAAGTTGACTCTAAGTCGCGTAAGTGCTCGGTACATTAACCATCTATTTTAACAACGTAATTCACGAGAACTTTAACGGATACATTGTCTATTATATATAATCTGGAAGGTTCATTATACGATTGTATATATATTTATGTATATTCGTTTGATGTCTATGATACAAAAAGCGATTCCGCTCAAGTGTCTGCCCGCCAGTAGAAACGAAAAGCCAGGCTCAAGGACAACGGAGATCGACAATAAGCACCATCGGCGTGTCCATGTTGGAAACAAAGCGAACAAATACGTAGCCCTACGCTTCGTTCGAAGACACGCTTTTATCTGCAGCAATTTTCTATTTTCATCAAGTTTGTTATATAACAAGTCTGTTTTTGTCCCATGTTTATCTTCGACTTGACCTACTTACATAAGCATCTGCATTTGCATCGTTAAGTCTTTCTTCATCTCTCCATTTCTACACCGTCAGAGTCCACTTTCTCTAGTCACTCTAGCTCTAATCTTCACACTTGTTGTCTTCTCGTATTTTCTTTTTATATAAATAATAAATACTTGCCTATTATTTTATATCATGTACTAATACATTTATATTTACAGATCGTGTATGTGTTATGCGTGTGTGCTTCGATGATTATTAGATGTCAGCCGTTTTGACTACACCGCCGATCATTTGAAAAGCATAATTATTATGGGTAATATATATAAGAGAGGGAGGGGGAGAGAGAGAGGGAGAGGGAGGGGAGGGGAGAGAGATGGGGAAAGGGAAAGAGCTATTTTAAAGACTAATTTACAAATTAAATTTGACTGTTTTTCTTATCATCTAGCGAGTGGCGTGTTCTTACATTTTGTCAACAGTGTCGTAAGAACGTGCTCCTCGTCTTTATTAGAACGTAAACGCCCTAACTTTAGGTTGTGTGCTAAAGAGCACAATCGACTTATGCTGCTAGACTATTATCATCAGCTTTATGAAGCTTTCCTAAAGGCTCACTAGACGCTACGGGAACGGCGGTTTTGCTTTGGTTAGCGCCGCTACTGTTTCCATTGGGCAAAGCGGACATCTGGTGAACTGGAATTGTTTCCGAGACGGTGGCAAAACTCGCCGGTGAAGCTTCTGATGTCACGGGCAAAGCTGACTCCGTTCGTTCGACGCCGTTTGGTTCCTCACTTACATCTACATGAACTGGGGAGCTTGCTACGGAAGGACTCAACGCCGGTGGACTCGGCCGGCCTATAATTGAAAATATTCATATCATAGTTGTTTAGCCACTTAGAATGATCATTCAGTTACAATACAGCAACGGCTGGCTTTAAGCATACCCAGGGGGAGAGAGACCGGGATCTGACCAGATCGTAGAATCGTTTTAATGGAAAAAGTTGTCAGGACACTCTCACAAATCATGTTGTGGTACGGACGTAAGACTATCAAGTAGATCGAGCATTCAGTACAACAAAAAAACAGGTGAAAATTGACACTTACTGTCAGGATTTTCGATCACAGTCTCTTCGTCATTGTCATCATTGTCTGTCAGGAACTCGTTGTTCAGCGGACATTGTTGACAGCGGCCTTCATGAAGACCATAGTTGAGGCAAGTACTTCCCACACACTCGCAGCACCCATCGTGAAACCATCTGCGCACATAAACGAGAACAGGCAGCAGCGTTAGAGCATAATGACTAGAAATACCGGTCGCTATTCTATTGCTAGTAACGAATACCTACTAAACGAACTTTTTACGGCGAGAAGGCACATCAGCCATTCATAGGGCACCACTGCAGAGACGTGATCACCGTGCTAATAGAAGTGATAAACGGATAGCGATGATGCTTACTACATAATGCAAGTGTACAAAGTAAACCTTCTCGCATCTGATGTATTTTGGTCTTTTAGGACAACTGTCCAGTACTAGAATAAGACAGAAATCAGTTTATTCCCGCCCCGTCAGTCACACGTTAAGAATTATGAATCTAGTTTTACTTCTACATTCTAGTTCTGGCATTTATTACGGTTAGGCAATCTGCTTGTCCATATCCATTCGTTGTTTGTGAAACCATATCTCTACTGACGTAGCCCCTCTCACAGGGTTGCCTAATTGCTTCGGCATCTAGGTATTCTTCTCGAAGGAACAAGCAAACGTATGCCTTACTCTGTCTACGTGTCTAGCCCACCGGCCGTGGCGTTATGTCGTCTCGCTCATTCGAGATCTCTTCACCAAGAGAAGATACCACCAAATCGCTTTAATCTATTCGGGTCTCGCGTATTCAACAGGTTCAGCTCAGGATAGTACCTGTACACTTGTTTATGCTCTGCCGCTGCAGGCCCAGAGTAACGTACGGGGAAATGTATTACAATTATATAGTTTTTATACCCGTCCATTAAAATAAAGCTGCTTATCTTCGTCACTAACACAAGGAGAATATGAGCGAACGTCTCACGGCATTGACAAGATTCTCCTCATAATAGGGGGTGAAAGTTCGTATGGTACACACAGGAAGTTAGTTGTGCCATAACTATATAAGTGTAGTTTTTTGTCGATACTTGTTGCTCACCTGTAACTAGTGGCGCCAAGACTCATGCAGTTTTCGCGACATTTGTTTAGCGACAGGCAGGGCTTCATGAAGGCAACAGTACAGTTGACGTCGTCGGCTTTTGTATTCGAATCATACGTGGGGTTGATGTTGATCGGTGATGGCGTCGAGTCGATCGAATCATTTATGCCAACTGGATGCGGGATGACTGTAAAAAGAAAAAGATCCTTATCTCACTGCATGACAAACACCCCCCAAGGCCAGCCTATGAAAACCTAAATGCGTCCATTCATTGGTTGTGCTTAAAAATTCAGCAAAATGTCTATGTCACGAATGACTTTGTATGTATATGCTATGTCGCTTATGTTTCATGTGTTTGCAAAAATCTCTCTACCTTGGATGCGCATACTCAGGCTGAGATTAAACTACTACTGAACAAAACTATTTTATGATGACTAGCGTAGTAATCATGTTACGTTGGCTATTCGAACGCGTTCGTCGCTCGGGTCCCAATAGGCAGCAAAGAGCTAAAACTCTAAACAAGACGAAGGGTGACGATACAAATTTGACGACGACGACGGCGTCTTTTTTATGTTTGGTGAGGATACTGATTACGTACTGCTGACAAAGTGTATGTCCTTGTTGAGTCCGATGACGGTGTGATGCGCTGGAAAAGATAGGGACGTCCAGCGCCCCTGTGACGCATCGACACTTTCCATGAGCAACTGGAATAGCTCCGGAATCGGGTCTGGGAGATCTTCGACGTTTGATTTTTGACTCAGCGAAAACTCTCTATTATCTTTTCGGCAAACATCTAATATCAAAGGGGCAACACAACAAAAATGAACGACAAGATTGAATAAATACAATGCTACTTGTTTCAGCGATGGGTGATCATTTGCTGAAAGGTAAATTTTCTTTGGGTATAGCCATAGGCACAGACGAAAGCTGTCTTTTGTGCAAGGGCCAGCGTATTGTTGAGTACGAGCAACGCAAATTAATCAACGAATACGATATTTGAACACTGCTTTAAAGAGGCTAGGTTATATCTAGCAATAGAGGCAGTGTTTGATAGACGCTCTATAGGCGTGAGTTCTTTTTCTTTCTTATTGGAACAAGGCCAACATACACGCACACACGGTATAGCGTAGTTTATCTCACCATTGGTTAAACCGATCCTAAAAGGGAAAATACTTTAATAAATAATGGCTACCTGTTCGAAAATGTTTGAAACGTCGTTAAGTAGATATTCTGTTCAATAATATGGTACAGTACGGAACAACGCGCTCAGGGGATTATGGTCATCAACCATAACCAAAAGATATACCCTTTAAATGCGTCGGTGTTAGCAAAAATCTAAAGCTATACTATATATGAGAAGCTTCTACATGTTGACCTTCAGGACATATGACTGGGTAAAAGGCACTGATTGTGCGAGTGAACGTACCAACACAAGAACAGCAATCCGTGTACAGGTAGTCGAGGCAGTAGAAACAGTCTTTAGCGCAGGTGATGTTGTTTCGTACAGGATCTGGCCCACATTTACACGATTGGGTCAGGAGGCATTTTGATACGACGCTTCCACAAACTGACTCATTACAACCATGCGGCAACGTCTAAAAATTCAGAGAATAAAAGATGTTACTAATCGCATAGTTCATTTGTAACAATGGTGAGAACAACGTAGTACGAAACATTACGGCACAGTCGCGTCTACTACAAACGCGGGAGTAGTCTCATTCGGGGTAGAAATAACAGGTTCGGGAGAGATCTATTGCGTAGCATGCGGCCGTATTTGCACGACATTGAAAACGTGTGGAATACAATTCTTCACTCGTCTCAACTTCCACAGTTATCCAATAACAGCGTTAAAGTGCACGGGAAAGCGTTACCAAATATGGCTGTACAAATTAGCAGATTCTTAATTGACCTTACAAGTAACACCGTACCAGTTTACGCAATACCTTTGAAGGCCCATGCAATCAGAGATGGACAAATGTAGTCCACTATCATCGAACCTATATATATAAACGCTTACCGGTTTTGTGGGCTCGGCGGTCGCTACCGTCCGAGCGTAAAAGCATATGCAGACGATGACTAAACAGCCAACAAAATAGGCCGCGGGTCGACATCGGCTGGTCATTTTCGGGCGTTGATCACTGCGGCAATCTCTGAAAGTGACCAGACAGAAAGATGGCACAATAAGCATAAAGATAGTCAAAAAGTTCACTCGTTCTCTCACTTAGACAAAGCTGTCGATGATTGAATGCTTAATGCTTAAACCAAATTAAATCTCTTCTATTTCGAGCTCTTACTGCCACCGCTTTCAGCTGCCTGCTTTAAGCAGGTAGTGGACAATTGCTAGTGAAGGCAAAACGGAAGATGAAGCCCAACTAAAGAAAACGATCAGCCGCTGACTGCTTCAGCCTTTCGGGGACTCACGTCATCGACGCGAAGCGGGACGTTAGCGATCGACAAGAAATAGACTAAGGACCTCCCCAATGTTATCACCTGCTGCCGCCTGCTTATCATGTCTTGAACGATGCGCTGTCCGACGTGAAGATGGCATCTTGCTTGAAGATGACTGAGCCGCTGCGTTTTCGTTTCGAGGCTTAGAATTGACGAGGAATAACCGGGTGCGTGTCCTTGTCGCGCGAATTCGTAGTGAAATGGCTAGCACAGCAGAGGATTGCAGACGGTGCCTCATTTCCTATTTAGTAGTATCCCCCTACACCGCGCTGTGCGTAGTAAATACGAAGTATAAAGCTATCGTATTTTCAGTCCGCTTACCTTCGATTCAATGGCTAGCGATCATTTTGCTGCTGTCTCGACTGCTTTTCTCAATATCGAAACGGACCACCTCGGTTGAAGAATTCAAACAAGAAAATCTGCTGTTTTTGCCATTTCTCTTGGAGCATTGACAGAGACATTATATTTTGTACGTAGCCAGCATTGGCCAAATAACGGGGTATGCTTTATTGATGACCAGTAAAGGAAATATTACGAACATCCACACAAATGTGTACATCTATCGCTGGACACATGTCGTTGCTGGTTGTACTTTGCATCAGCTGAAATTTCTTGTAAGTCCTGCTACTTGGAAACTCGAATAGTCCTGCAGCGACGACGTGAGACTGCGTACGGAATATGGTAGAATACAGAAAGAAAATTTGATGTACAGCAGTACAGGAGCGCCACGGTGACTCGCCATATTGGCTTCACCACTGCCACCAGTCGGAGTCCTTAATTTGTGCAATCACGGTATCCCGTTTGTAATAGTCGCCGTCGTCACAGTGGGCGTCGGTTAGGCCGGTTTCATGTTTATTCGCACCCTGCACTGTTAATCAGTCTGTCTGAGAGCCAGTCACCTCGCATCTGAGCAATATGAGTGCCGCTGCTCCGCCCTCGAGAGCTTGAAGTCTTGAAGATTTTCGCACTTCGAAGAAGTTGCGGGTCT
The DNA here is from genome assembly GCF_002532875.2 of Varroa jacobsoni. Taxonomy (NCBI): domain Eukaryota; kingdom Metazoa; phylum Arthropoda; class Arachnida; order Mesostigmata; family Varroidae; genus Varroa; species Varroa jacobsoni. Next base: position 87,589 of record NW_019213294.1, on the reverse strand, counting down.
GCGTGAGCTCGGGTGCCTGTCGTCTGCACTCAGTAGTCGCAGACATTGAGCTAGTAATCGTTCATCTCCGCAGAAGCTCAAGGGGTTGAAGATCGGCCCCACAGCGGCTGGACGCCCGTCTAATGGTGAAGTATACGTGGGTGGTTGGATGAATGTTTTTGCGCCGAGTAAGTGTTTCATTATGATATGTGTCCCGTCTCGCCGGCTAGCAACCGTCATCAATATGGGGGTGAGCTTGGGACTCAGCCGAAGATCAATACGGGATTCCTCCTGGCGCCAGCGTACTGGGATTGGCTGGCCTCTCACACGGTATCCTACATCGCGTACAAAAGCACTATACCGTGTACTCCAAGACACTAACGAGGTGTAGAGGCACAGCGGCGAATCGACGTGACCGGCCTAGCAACTTACAACAATGAGACATCGGGAGATCTTTAAGCAGCAAGAGTTAAAGGGGAATGGGGCGGGGGCGGGGGCGGGGGGACAACTCCTCGACAGTAACACCTTCCGCCTGAACATCAACCCCTCACCGCCTCTCGTGTACAGCAAACCAAACTACCGAGAAACAAATCGTGCTGGAATCGCTTCTACACTCGCCCTGTCGTATACACGCGTCAATGGCTAGGTCAAACTTGTCGACGCATCTTGCCTGCTGCGTGGAAGCTCAGCCTATAACATACAAATGACTATCGTCAAAAAGCTTCAATTAGCCTGAGTTAATCCGTTGGCCATTGGCATTGTTTATCGGTTTACAATGCTGATCGGCCAGTATAATCGGATGGCTAGTGAACCCATCTGCCGATTTGCGAGTCATCTCACCGCAGTGATGGCGGCAGATCTCTTGTCGCTCACTAATCCGATCCAATAGCAAGCGCGTGCGACTCGGCCTAGCTTGGCCCAGGGAGCCTCGGGTGATCTTCAATGAACCCTTCGCTAATAGTTCCCTGATCCAAGTAGTATAGCTGTACGCAAATATTTGTCTTAGCGCGATAGTCCGTATGAAGTGTTCCGAAACGCTGATTGTAAGGTGGTACTCTATTCTGTATACAAACAGATCTGAACTAGACATCAAATTGACGCTGCAACGGCCGAGTGACGCATGGCAGCTTCACCAGTATAGATGTTCTTACAGTCAGATCAACGCTAAAGGATAAGGATATCCTTAAGCTAAATTTACTGAAGTCACCGCTTGTATATCGGCTCGTAAACAGTGTTTTTGAGGTCAGTGATCGATCATTATAATATCATAGTCGAGGTATCATGTTAAAATGGAATACTTTCAAGATTATTATTTCTGTTATCAGATAATGTTGCTATTATTTTATGGAGTTGATTCTTAAATAATGTCTCGACGATGGAAAATATCTAGCAAATAAAGACGGATCATCGTCATCTATACAATCTCATCTTTACTGTGTACAAGATGCTGGCCAAATGTAAGCGCGTAAGTGTTCTTTGCGTCAGATGGTGGAAATAGTAATCTATTTCCAAGTGCTGGCTCTCAGGAGTCAGCTGTTTCTGGCGTCATCTGTATTGGCGTCATCGCTCGAAACGCTACTGCGATGCCACCCACACCATTGACTTCGTACGATGAAGTATGCACTCTCCACCACGATGCCGCGCAACAGTGAATTTTCATATAACTTCATCTGGATGCTTTTTGTTGTTTGTCGCTTGCATAGATCGACACGACCTTCGTGTAATCTAAAGTTGTGCAACTGCACAGATCCTTTGCAGACGTGATAGGCAAGGGGCCGTTTGCGGATCCTTACTTATCGGGTATTCGGCGGCAGGACCTCAATGAAGGCTATGACATAAGTGACAAGCATCACATTGTCATCTATGATTGAAACGCGCTCCTGCTATGATTAGTATAACTATAGTAACCTACTATAATGCTGTTTTATTTTGCACTTTCTATATTTTTAATCCTCGAAACACTTCCATCCGTCTGTAGCGTGTGTGGTGTCTGTGTTCATGCTCCTGACGTGCAGTGGTTCCTTTCTTTCTACGGCCCCTACCTCGAGGACTATTCTTCTCGTCTATTGTAGATCATAAGGATACTATCTTTAATCATTTGCTGGTCATTGTGGCGCGATATCAAGCTCATACAGTGTTCTATAGTGATTTTTCGTTCTCTTCCGGTAGAAAGGTTCGTTTAGATGCCGATGCGGGAACCATCTCCTACCATCAGGTAGAGAGATGTCCCAGAGATAAACGCCTAGATAATGACAGAAAAAAGAAGCTTTGACAACACTCCCAACCCCAGCATTTCTGCTGCGTGAAAATGTACGGGACACATCTGTACTGGTGTTGTGCTCCTATTCGCTATACATTTTGCTAAAGGGATTCGGCAGCAGGGAAATAGGACAAAGACAAGGCCTTTTTGCGACGACTGAAACTGTCCACTTCATGTCATACGCATCAGCTTCAAATTCAGCCACTTCGACGTTGTGTTAGCGCCGATATCTTTTCACGACCAGAAATTATTATTGTGAGTACTATTATTATTGTCGTAGCAGTAATTGTTGTTTAAGAGTCGTGAGAAAAAATAACTTGACCAAAGTGCTATTTTCTAGCATGAATACTAACTCTTTGGTTGAGGGGTAGATGAGCTGTTGTTTTGCAGGATGCTAATGGCGATGTCCGTCCTGCTAGCGTCGACGTCTCGGTCGGGTGTACGAGATATCTCTCAAACAAAGATGGGAATCGTGATTGGTTGGTAAGGTGAACAAGACTGCACGCTATCACACGTCGTCGTCGTCGTCGTCGTCGTCGTCGTCGTCGTCGTTTTTCCACCACTCACCGACGACTAGCAGTGCAGCTATAGGTGTCGTGCTAACAAAACAACTCTGATGGAAATAATATTATTTCGCTCCCCTGCTGTTCATCTTAACGGTTCTTTCTACAGTGTCAACATAATAACGATGACGGTGACGGGCGATACGCTAAGCAACACTAAGCTACGTTCGACCGTCAAAGCGGGATGAATGAACGGCTCCTTATTGGCACGCACTTTGTCGTTGTCTATCAATGAATCAATCAATCGATCGATCGATCGATCGATCAATCGACTCCGCCAGTCAACGCTAATTCGTCTGCTTTTCTTCTGCAGAAGTACGTCTATAGACGCACAGGCCTACGCGCACCTCTACTTCACATTGACGATGCGCGACACTAGCACAACAACATGGCTGATTCGTCCCCTTCACGCGCGCTCTCCCTGTTTCTCGCACACGATCACTTTCTCCTTTATTCTAGCACTTCTCCTATTCTACTTTGTTATATTTAATAGCTAAAACGCGTCACGATCGCTCCTTCTACCTTCTTTACTATTCGGCTCTGTCGCTGGCTATTGGGCGGCTTAAGCATGCGCGCAAGTGCCGCACGCTTCCAGACGTTCGTCGCGCTGGCGTATATCGCCGAAACAACACTTTTCTCTAACACTGGCTCAGTGATACCTAAATAAACACCAGAAGCACCAGCATTGGTTGTCGATCAGCACCGGGTAGCTAGCAGTGTCCAGAGAATAGAGAACAAAGACGTTAAGGTCTTCTCTCGCTCCCTGTCTTAGCTCTTTTCTATCTCCAGAACTAAATGGTGGGATAATATCGCGCACCGTCTGCTAGGACGGCAACAGTCGACTATGGGCCGTTGCTGGCGTGGCTTTACCGTGTCGGTCGTTAGTCGCCAAGACGCTAGGGCTGCGGATATTTTTGGGACAAAGAGGTTTCCGATCAGCCGGCCAACTGCCGACTTGTCCGCTCCCGTCGTTGCTCTACCGCAATCGTTCCTTTTCCCTAAGCTTCTTCTACTCGAGCGACTACAGCGCGCATTGCTGTTCGACTGCGTTATAGAGCACCTTTCGCGTTTCGATCGAGCGCACCAACTCAGCTAGCTAGCTAGCTAGCTAGCCAGCCGTCAGCGTCAACAGCGATAGTAACACTACTAGGACCGACGTGACCGTAAACACTCTTCCCACAGTCAGCGACGCTCTCTGATAGAACAGAATAGGACGGAATGGAAATTAGGGAACTGGTCTGTTTCAGCGCTGCTAATGAAACCTCTTGAGCGTCCGTGTGAGTCAGGGCGTATTTGTTGCACCGTTTGTTGTTAATGGCTTAGGCAACGGATGGCCAGCGGACGTGCCTCTGTTAACGGTGCTACCTGCTATCGCAAAGTCTGCTCAGTTGACCGGTAGATGCACTGTGTTTGTATGTGGGTGCTCTACCGGCATCGCCAGTCTGAGGTCGTCGAATTTGCCTGTGCCTACTGCATCATCCTCCGTCCCTGCTATTGTCGTTCCGTAGAGCGTCGCAATAGTTCAGTATTGCTCGTGCCTTTTGAAGCTCTCCCACTAGAGAATTCTCGCGGTATTTTGTGTTCACGTTGCTCACAATTACTGCCAGCATTAGCTTTCGCACAGATCTCTAATGCACACTGGGTGAGGAGTTGCGTGATCGTCGTCTTGCTCGGTCGGTGTTGACAGGACCCCCGCTTCCGAAATGTATAGGTCGGCTGATTGCTGCGCTTCTTGTAAAAGAGTATGTATTTACCAAATGCTGCGCATTTGTATTTTTACCAGCTAACGACTGTCGTTGCGCCTGTCATCGTTTTCGTCACTGGCGAATCCGGTAACAGCCGATTATTAAAAGACACTGCACTTCGCGGAATCAATCACTAGGCCCGTTGTTCGGCCTTTAAAGGCGTGTTGCTGCAACTTTCCTCTTCGATGTTGTCTAAACAGTCAGTGCTATGGCAGGCTCACAGACCCATCGTTTCTCCATGACACACGATCGGTCCTATTCATAATTTATGTTACTACAATATGCACGAAATTAATGAAGCTGTATGAAATCGGCCTGTAGTAACTCGTCTGCACTCGATGACACCTTCGTCGTTGATGAACTCTTGCTTTGTATTCGTCCGCGCACGCACCCAGACGCCAGTGAGCCTGTGACTGCGGCTGCAATTTGCCTGCAGGCGGAACTCGCATCGAATATCGCGTATCGTCGTGAGCTAAACAGGAATAAAGCCGAGTGGAGAGGGCCTGCACGCTCCAGTCCGCTACCCTCTCCGCAGAATAACTGAGCAGTCGCATTAGCGAACGACGTCTGTTGCTAGCAGCGATCCAGGAACGATCACGAATGGACAGAACGGCGCGATCGGTAAATCAGCTTGATCCCTTCTTCTACAAACTGAGTAGGTAGCGTTGTTATTGTTTGCATCGCTGCTGATGGCGACGCTTAGACATCGGGTTACTGCTGCAGAGTCTCCGTCGTTGAGTGCGACCTCTGCGGTTATCGGATGTTGGCTTGCTATATTGTACAGATAACCACAGCGATCGGTGGCCAGTTGCATCAATCCAATTGCACCTGTAAATTGTGTGAGTATTGCCACTGTCTAAGAGGAACCTAATTCGTCACGAGCCGATGTTCCTTAAAGTGAGCCTCGACTAGGTTTAGCCAGCCAGAGGACAAAGTCTATACGTAGGCAAGGCTGATCAATGCGCATCGGACAAAAGTGATCGCCTTTGGAAAAATCATTGAGCACCGGCGCTGGTCTGAAGTGGTTGTTTTCTAAATCAGAACAAGGTCATAGTAAACTAATTGAAAAGTCGTTTTTCCCTCATAAATTCATTTGAAATACTTTCTCGTGGCCAGCAAGTACATGACAGCTGGGATGGACAACTGCAGGACCTGTGAGAGGGCTTGACGACCCATCTGGTACGCTCGTTTCCAGACCGTATGCAACGATCAGCACAAACGGCTTCCTATTATAGCCGTCAATAGTCGTAACTTAATTTCCACAGACTTACTGTAATTACACACAGACTTAACGTCCCGCGCTTTAGCTATGTAGAACTGATCATGTTGCTTTGATAATTAGTTAAGGAAATACTTATAGCAACCGATCGTTGATGATGTATAGGTAATCAACAAATGAGTTTTCAATGGACGATGAAACGACGAGTAGGCGACGTGATTCATTTAGCTGAGGAATAGTTCCTTGAATGCTTTTTCCGGTCCTTCGGCGACCGGTGCTCGAAATTCTGCCATGTTGTGATCGTGCCGTTTCATAGGTCTGTTGGAGGAAAAGCTAGCTAGTACCGGCGAAACCCGTTCGAAGTAATGATGCCTAAGAGTTTAGCTAGCTGTCGGAGAAAATAAATATTTGGTACGCGTCGAAAACGGCATATCTATAATAAATAGGTGGAGTCGTGTACGTATCAGCAAATTGTAAAGATTGGTCAGATGGCTCTCTCTAGCGATAGCTTTCTCTCTTTACATTTTAGTCCGCTGCTAATGAATGGTGCTTAACTATATCGATCCTTGCTACGAATCTCCTCGGAATTGTTTGCAGTCACGCATACCGCTATACCACATGAACGCGCACGATCAGCATAAAAAAAGCTAGTTCGTACTCCGTGTCTATGACCAGAGTCATCAAAGTTGCTTCATGCGTTGTGGTACGTAAAGGCGATCCGGATGGCTGCAAAAGACCAGGTCACAGCAGTTCGTCATCCGATAGGCTGGTCGTAGATCGTCGCCCAAAATAGCAGCGAAAGTAACAACTCAAAGTTAGAACGCGTAGGAAATGGCCCCTAGGTTTCCGATAGGTACTGATTAGCTAACAACGCAATAAGGGTTAGTTACGAAGATGGTCCGAGACTTTTACCTTGCAGACTGCACTCAGCAAGTTCAATTCATTATCGATCATAGTAGAAATAATGTACTCTAATGTGGTTTGCTAAAGCGCTGAACTTAACCTTCACGACCGATCTTCATGAGACAATCAGCGATGCTTCTAATTTCCTAAAATCATATACTATCTACTCGTAATACGCTATATTTGAAATTCATCATGTCACAGACAGTATTATACCTCATTGATGGCATCATGAGTCTATATTACACCTTGTCGAAATAAATTTGACCTCGATTTTCCCTATTCACTTCGATGTTTCAATAAAACTTATTTCAATCGTGATCTGACTCAATAACGAGGGCAGATTAATAGTCGTAAGGTGAGAGCTGTCGCTCACAGCCTGACATGTCTTTAATAAGAATCACGTGGGAAAAGGGTTAGTTTAATTAGCAGATAAAGATTTCTACGATTGTAAGCGTCAATATTAGCTACGCTAGAAATAAATCGTTTACGTAACGAAGTACTAGAAGCTTAGAAATCCCGCCAAGATTGTTATTATAGTTTCAATTGAAGCATAGTAATTTGGATAACGTGCTCTTCATTTTGGACATCGTTTGCTAAGTTCTTCTCCGCAAGCTATATTCAAGTGTCACCTTAAATAAGAATAATTGAATACTCAGTAGCCAGTCCATAGGCAGGTGGAACTATACTTCAATCCATCTTTACAAATAATTCTGTCCATATGGACGTCTATAGATTACTTCCTATGAGCAAGACGAAACACCGAGCAATTGGCGATAGATCAACGATTTTTTTTTTTTGCAATTTACACAAGCCATCGTTGAACTTTATTAGAACACGGTCAACCGAATTTCGATCCGATTTAGCCCAAGCAAAATTCTGGACAAATCTCTTTGTTTATTTCGAAGGCTTCTGCGACGATCATCCGTAACATTTCTCCATGCCGATGCCCGCTGTCAGCATCCGTCCTTGGTTAGCTAAGCCAACCCCTTAGCGACATGCTACCAATATCGCAAGTTCTCAGTAGGTTTTCCAAAAGTTCCAAAAAAACCTTACTCAACGAAAGGACGTGTCATCAATGTTTATTAATAGATGAATTAATGGTTGACCGTATTTAACATATTACCTAGACAATTTTCGGTTATTAGAGGAAAAGGCTGCTGTTACAGTAATTTGGCTATAACGACTCGGAACTTCCGTATTAAATTGAGAAATAAGTGATATATGAGCTAGCTCATAGTCAAGTGATCAAATATCCTAAGTTCCCCGATGAAAATTAGTTGCTGTCAAGTTTCAAGCGTCGTTGGACCGGTGACTTTGCTGCATTCGATACGAGGCCTACAACGGAACCATTTTCCGCTTTATTGGTACTTACTTAAACGGTAATCTTAGCGAACTTTTTTCTAAAATTGTCCCGGCCTGTATATTTTTCCAACTTTATTTTACCAAGTTGTCAAAAGCCATTTATACCGCAATTTTACACCGCAATGCGCAACACAAATAGACAAAACCGATATAAGGTCAACCACAAAAGCCCGCAGTTTAACAAATCACGACTTTTTTTTGTCGTTTTTATCTTAGCTAATTGCAAAAAGGCAGAATGGTAACGGACAATACTCTTGGATTTGTCTCGTTTAGGTGAATGCGGCCATTTGTGTATGCTGTTTAAAGTATCTACTCGAAATGAAGTACTCTTTTTTTCAGGAAGCCAAAAAATATTCTAACAACAAGCAAAGTACTACGAGGAGTACCGCTCGTGTTTTTTCGGCTCTATGGACAAACGGCTTATGAAAAACGCCGCCTTTTTGTTGTGCCCTACAAAAAGAAGGTTACTCACGTTTGCCGTCGCTCACATCGCTGACAGGGTTGCGCCCCTCTCTGGGCTCAGTCAGTGGCGAGGAACTTCTTAGCCTTCGATTAGCCTGATGAATCAAAGCTAGGAATCTTTATTCAGGTTGTATTAGGCCTGCCTGGTTCAAATCCGCCAGCCGGTGAGATCCGTGTGAGTGAATTTATATACATGTATATACACACCAAAAATTGCAGTTGCCATTTGTCCTTCTCCTTTATCGATTTTTCGATGATATTCACGGTTAACTTGTTTTTGAGCGTAAGACGGCGGGCATAACTCGAATGACACATCTTTTTCAAACACATCTTTGTCGATGACTTCAACAGGAAGCACTTCATAGGAGTTTCAGCGCGACACCCTTGTGTATTGTAAGTAAGCAAAAACCGCCGAGAGGTTCTCGACTCCTCGAGAGCTTTCGGTCATTATCGCATCTTAGTGCCCTTAAGAATAAGAGCCGCTTCGGCTGGCCTAGTGCAGTATAGTAGCAACCTCAGCAACTTCAAGCCAGAAATTAGAATGTGAGCTATTTGCTGTCGTCTGGCCTAGGTTGTGCTCGCCTCGTTCGATCAATCGATAGTTGATGTCGTCCATAGAACACACTGGCGGCGTCATCCATCGACATCGTGGTTATACTAAACAGTATAGCGTTTAAGGAGGCAGTGTTTAGGGCCCCGAGGAAGCTGTGGACGAGAATCGGATCTCTACCAAGAGCGCAAAAAAAAAAGAGAGAAAATCATTTCGCGATGCCTGCTGCAACCTGCCACTTAGGACCAACTATTTAGACTCATCTCATGAAACGATACGCGGGCATTCTGTGACGACAGAAGTTGACTGAGCTACCTACTGTAGTATTAACAGTAGCAGGCCTAGGCCACACCCTGACGGCCATCCGCATCACGCCGTTCCCACTAATAGTCGATGCTTGTAGACTGTTCATTCATGCGCATCTTGGACGGAGTAAGTAGGTGGTGCAGGAAATTCAAGAATTAAACGGACCGCTGCTGTTAATGCTACGAATTGCAACTGCTCGCTACGAGTCTCCGCAGGTCCATTGGACAGCTTGCAAGGATCAGGTCCAGATTCACAAGCGCCTTTGAGCATATAGCTCTTCTTCGCCCTCTTCAACGATAGCTATAGGTAGTATGTTGCAGATGTAAGGGTTCGTTTAACGAATTAAGGGAACGTCAACAAGTGCCTTAAATACTTAGATTCTTTGAGAAGGCTGGCAATTTATCCTTTCTCTTCCTCTGTATTTTTAATTGAAAATAGAGAAATCGGTATATGGCACGAGATAAAAACGATACCTTAGAGCCATATTTTGCTGTAGTCTTTTGTTTCGGCCAGATATGTGACATACCGCATGATCTTAAGCCGCCTTTGGCTCTGGCCTGTTTCGTCATCTCCAAGAGCTATCTTATGGCATCTTTTCATTTGATCTCTCAATAAATTTGATGAGATAGGGAGGGACAAGGGAGCTTTGAAATCGCAAATCTTTGAGATTACAGACCTCCGACGATGAGCGTTCTTCTTGAATAGGTTTCCGTTTCGACTAATCACTGACTTCTTGCTAAGAACATAGTTCGCCTATGGTAGCCGGTGAACTTCACGAGCTGCGCGTATTTGATGCGTTCTTTTCGCTATTTCCGAGTATTTTGCCCCCTCTCTCAAAAGTATCTATATCTCAGCGTCTCAAAACGAAGTTCTCACACCGAAGTCTTTCATCAAAGTGGTCTTTACTTTGTTTAGATTGCAGTAGGTCGCCTAGGCTTATCAGATAGCACGCAATGGCTCTTTCCACTTTAATGAGGCTTCAGTGTTCTTTGAGCACTATAAAGAGGTCGGCGGACGAAGACAGCAACCAAGCGGTAACAAGGGAGATGGCAGAGTTAAATTAATCTTAATCCATCGATCTGCTCTTGGCATAAGTCCAACCGCCCTTTTGTCCGTGTAAGTTAAGGGTTATTCGACAGAGGTGGATTCAATATGTAAGATACGACCTAACTCGACATATGAAGCCATACCTGCATACAGATTGAGAAGGATCAGCCTGATTTGAATTGATAGCCGCAATTATGTTTAATCGCTTCAGCTGTCTGTGAAATTGTCTTAAGATACCCTGCAAAGCAGCATCTATGAACTTCTTACTGCAGTATTACTTCTAAGGTGTACCGCTGATTCTTATTGATATCGATTAAGAGCAAGCGCGGGCGGATAACGCCCTGTAATGTTCCGGTTTTTGGTAATTTCCTGTCGCCACCGTATGGAACTGTTCCGCAGAACGTATCGCAAATATTAGTCACAATTGACGTGTAGTGTATAAACTTTGCGTGGTCTCCGGTAAGTTTGACTTAAGTTTGAAAGTTTTCAGCTCTAGCTGAAAGCAGTTATACGATAGATCTGTTAAAGCAAGTGTATGAGAACGGGACCTTACGGAGCCTTAGAGAACAAGTTCTTTTCAGCGGGCTGAGTATATAAACTGGCATCTTTTTTAATTGGGCACGACAATCAATAGCGTTTACCGGAATAACTCCGAGTCCAACGGCGTTGTGCTTCTATGGACTTGATCTGAGGACCGGGGTCACATAAAGTACGACGCGGGCCACTGTACCCCCGAATATACTTAGAGAGTGTGGTTCGCTACAGAGAAGGTAAACAAACTAAAGTTTATAAATCCCCCCCCCCCCCCCACTCAATTTCCAAATAAACGTAAATGTGGTTGGAACGATGAATATGGCTTCACTCGATAAATTACTTTTCCAGAAACTCAATTCCAATTTCTAAATGCCCTACGAAAAATTCTACTGCTTATATCCGACTAAATGTATGTCTATCTCTAAAAAAATGTGAATGAACACACTGTTAGGCACCATTTTGTTGTACGTGACGAAACAATATAGAAACACATTGTTTCTATCCTCACAACTTTATATGGAAATCTCAACGTTAAGATCGCCACACACGTTTACACAGTCTGTTACAGCTAATTTTTTTGTCTAATAACTTTAAGAATCACCAGAGTTTCCTTCTCACAACGAATGACCCGTCGTCTTATCGCTATTTGTCATCTTGTCTCGTTGTTCTACGCGAGAACCTGACAGACATTCGCATGGCGTCGAACCCGACACAGAAGCGTCCTGGCCACGTAAACTTAGGAATCAACTATAAGCGTTAGTGACCGCTTGCTCATTAATCGAGTGACAAAGCGAACAGAAAGGACAACAGACATAAAACAGATATTGCCCAACTTCTAGCGAGATTAGCCAGGGTAATGGCAGCGTCAAATGTTGGCTTACGCTTATGTTTCACGGTTTTTCGTTGCAGTTGACCGTGACCGACCCAGCGATGACCAATGGCAGGCATGCCATACCCAACTGTCGGTCTCATCAAAGAGATCTTCCAACAGGCCCAGATGGTCATATGTGACCGCGTGCGAACGAATCCTCCTAGAAGACGTTCTGAGAACTGATTCAGTTGTGTTACTTGTTGAAGCGATGGTGGTGATTCACGGTTTCGGAGTCGTGGGTCGCAACTTAGCTGAAAGTTGATTCGGTGTGGGGTAGTATCTAGCTGCGTAGCCGGCTGCGGATTCCGAACCTTTCGTTGGTCAATCTTCAATCTTCGCTGCTTTTGTCTGATCCGTCCAGTAGTTTCGAGTCGTTGAGGTTCAATAGGAGGTCCGCGAGCCACGAACAGTCCGCCACCCAATGAGAATGAAGCAGAGTCGACGCGATCAGTTGAAATAATTTTTGCGACGACGAGAGTCTACGTGCGTGCGCTTGTTGACGCTGGGCATTCATCGACATAGTAGGCCTGATGGGATCGCTGGCAATGTATGGCGATATGAACTTCGCGCGTCGAGTTCCATTGACCTACTTGGAGTATTTACTTCTACTGATTTCAGTTGGCTTTTCCCAGAAACCTTCTAGAAAGCCATGCTGAGCGACATGGACAAATTATATATTATTATATAATTAACTCGATGTACTTCTTCATTTCGTAAACAGTTTCTTTGTTCAACAAATACTTGAGTTCTTGATTTGGTATAGGTTCAAACAGTGTATTACATCAACTTACCGATGCGGCCTATACCCGCAAATGCCAAGTTCACTGACAGGTACGGCTTGTCTCTAGTCTCACCTTTCCTGATCTGTGAGGGCTTCCAATTGCATGCAGATGGGATCTCTATGGTACACCGCAGAAACGAGACGCGCACAACCCACGGCTAGCGCCTATGAAATTCGGACATAGAATATCTTCTATTATAGTTCCTGCTGCTGTTGCAGATCCAACTTCTACGTTTTCGTAGCGTTCGGTTGGAGTCTTAGTTCTACATAGTCCATTCTTCACCTAACCTAAACCTTCCTTCTCTTTCGTTCTAGCTCGCGTACCGCTCTTGTTCAATCTACTCACTTCGTCTATATTTATTCCGTCGGCCATTGCCGTTTGTGCCACTACCTCCGTTTCGCGCATCGCGATTATTGTCTGCAGGCCAGCGGGCGGCGGGCGGGCCGGCTGACCGACCGACCGGCAGTGATTACGTCCTGTTGATTACTTTATTTTCTCGTTCAGGTCTCAGATCCTCCGCCTTGCTCCCCCATAGCCGCTTATTCCCTCCCGTTCTAATACCCCCTTGTGTGAGCTCTTTACTTGGAGCACTTGAAGACGAAGCTGAAGCTCAACAAGACGAAGAAGTTGTTCTTCAGTGGGTAGTGACAGAAGCAGCGGCAACAGCAGCAGTAGTTATTCTTTACTTTCCGTTTTCGATATGAGGTAGGAGGGGCTATTCAAACCTACTCGAGTCAACAACAAGATGAGCGCGCATCTCCGTTCGCCACCGGGCGAGGTCCGGCTTGATTCGAATATCGGCCTTAAGCCAGTGTTCGCTAAAATAGCGTAGGCCATCTAGCTCTTCGCAAATGAACAGATAGATCCATCAATAGATAACATTCGAAGACGTGGGCCGCCTACCCGCTAACTATCACACCATTCTTTACTGCTATTGTGTATTGACGTTTGTCACAGTTTGCTTCGGTAGCGGGCGTAAGCCGCAGTGGTAGGATGCGATTGAAGAACTGAATAAACAATGAGAATAGTTAAAGAACATGTTTTAGGAAGTTTCTCTTGTCCGGTTGTTATTATTGTCATTACAAACATCGCTTACGATGAAAATAAAAGTGAGATAAAAGCAGAAAAACGAAAGCTTTCTACTGGTCAACGAATTTACGCACAGTGGAGCAGAGTGCCATGCAGATTCTTGGCAAAGTTCTTGTCTGCAACGATACGCTTTGATTATAGTTGAATCTCCCGGTAAGATACTCAATCGGAAACGCCACAAGTTCCAAGTTACCCTTCAGATATTCTCAGAATGAGTAGTATGAAGTTTTTGTTTTTTCATCAATATTGTATTTCTAATACCAAGTATTTTTTATCCTATATATAGTTACTCTTTTACACCGAAATTACCAAACAATAATTTCTTCTATAAACAATTATACAGCGGGCCTATAAGAGAACCGTTTCTACGACGCAGCACTAACTCGACGCCAGGTACAGCGTTGAAATCAGCGCTTCAGTGGTTCTTCTATGATCTTCTGTAAACGCAGCAAATGTCCCTGTTCCTTGTTATCTTCGCCGTTGAAAGATGAGGTTGATGATGCGGTAGAAACGCGCGGCGCGGCCGAATTGAGCGTGTAAACAAGGATCATTCAGATAGGGAAGGCACCCTGTAATCCTTTCCTGTCGTAGCACTCTGTGCTATTCTATTCTAGCCAGTATTGCGGCTGATCTTGTAACAACTATTTAATACTGATATTAGTGACTGTGTTTGTTTTCGCTGTTAGACAACTGAGTGTTCAAGCGGGAGTGTTTGAGTAAGCCCTAGAGTCGGTCAACAAACGGTCGGTAAGGCCTGTCCCATATCTTACGCTTGTTTACATTCATCGCCCGCGCGGCCCGTGCTCAACTGACTCTGCTTTATATAGAGTCTTCAACACTCTTCGCTGGAGACTTCTGGGCTCCCATCGAAGCGATACCTCACGTTCTTCACTCGTACTCAGAAGGTGAAGTAACTTTAGTAGTTGGCTTCCCCGCAAGCCGTGAGATGATTCCGCCATTACTGATGTGGTGGCGGTCCAACAAATGCCTGCCAGAGGGCAAACAGGGGTGGTCTAGCATAATGAGCAAAGCAAATATTGGTGTTTTTCGCCTTGTCATGAAGAACCGTGAAAGCAGATGATTGTTTCGGGAAATGTTGAACATAAATTGTTTAGTTTTCAACAATTACCTCTGATGTTATATTTCTATGAGAGAAGAAACGTGGAGATTTTCAGTTGTAGCTTGTCTTGAGTGGTGGGAAATCAGATACTTGAGTTAGCATAAACAGAGCGCATTGACTAGCTACTTAAAAAAAAAATTAGTTCAGCTCTCGAAGGGCGCGCCAGTAAACACCGGATAATTAATACTGGCAGAAAGCATCAGCGATTCAAAAGAAAAGGTGTCCTTACATATCAGAAATGAAATCGTATTTGACCTAGTTTTCACGTTCGTAAACTACTTTTTGGCCGTCATTCACCGAACGTAGAGATGTTTCGACAACAGAGCCTGAATTAAGTACAATGAGCTAGGTAAAGATGCACTACTATATATATGAATACATGGAAAGGAAGCAACGAGGCGTACATCTCTACATGGACACTCATGATACAAAGCGGCAACATGTAGGAACACTGGCTTAGCAAGCACTCTAACGAGGAATTATCAAATAAATGCATAGGATAGATATGTGGTAACGCGTTCGGCGCAGAGGATGTGAGCATGTGCCCGAAACGCGAGAGATCAATGCCTCTGTACGACGCAGAAACAGGAAAAGGCTAAAAAAATAACTCATAACAACGCTGGCCACGTACCACACGAGATCGTATCCGGTTTAGTCTAGCGGGACTTGATGGATTACTAAATGTCATTTAAGATGTTGAAAAGACGCGCCTAGCCGACTCGATAAGAAGCACGATGACGCTTTGTTTTGATGGGGTGCCATTGCTCCGCTATGGTGACGATCTCAGTGAAGTGCTGGGTCATAGCAATCGCGCGGAAGTTCAGGTGCTGTTCACAATGGTGTGGCACTACCGCTGGCGCGGCGATAAGCATTTTATTGCCGTCGTATTCAGCGGCCAGCTATCATCTCGCTGCGAACGGAATTAGCATTGCCGCATGCTACACCGATTCGTTCTTAAATTCAATCTAACGACGTTGATCTGAGGCGCGCTAAGCACTTGGAGCAGTCCGACGAAGAGAGTCGCACTCGTTCACGGTAACTCAATCTACTGCTTTAACACCCTTTAAGACGATCAAACCAAGTGGACGATAATGAAGTCGCCGACTTCTGCCACATTTTTCGTGCTAGAGTACCGCTATAAACGATGCGTCCCGATCACGTTCCGTTCTACTGTGCCTGTTATGCTCTCAAGCTGGAGCCTAGTTTTTTGCCAGCCGTCGATTTTTACGAAGCTGTTGCTAAAGACTTTTGCGACTCTTTCGTCCTGTCTCTCATAAGGCTCCTGAGCCATGAAAACATTTACGGCAAAAACGCTCTTTTTGCGCGCGCTCGGGGTTCGAAGGGGTCGTGCGACCACCAGGACAGCTAGCGAAGGCAGTTCTTCTTCGCACGCGGCGAAAGCTTTCTGCTTGCTGGACCAGCCGTTGCGACAGCTCTGCCATTTGCGGCCGCTGCCAACTAGGAGGCCCCTCTCGAGCGGGGCGATCAAGACGTCAGGAGTCCGACGATAGCCAGTCTTTCAGAGCCGCGCGCACACTTCATCCGAATTCTCATCGCTCTGCTATTCCTTCGCCGCCATCACCGCCACTACCGCGATGACGTCAAGCTGTGTTCGTGTGCCCTTCTGGGAGAAACTGTACAGGCAAGTGTCTCTGTACGAATCCTCACGGGCAACACACGAAAACACAGAGAGACATACGCGCGGGTACTAACGGCGGGTATAATCGCTTACCAGCGTCATTCGCAGCAACAGATGCAGCAGCAAAGAGAATAGTACGCGCGGACGTTACTGATGTGAGCATGAGTATTTGTCCATTTACATAAAATGAACATAAAGAAAACACAGGGACCAATAGAAATAATATCAGCAGCAGAAGCAAGGGGAAGCATTCGAACATCTTGTGTCACTGTTTTAAGTGAAAATTGTCTATGCCCCATAAGCTAATGATGGCAGTGAGAGGTCTACCTAACGATGATTCGCTTCTTCCTTATCTATCATTTTAAACGTATATCGGTGAGAGTTATTGGAGATTGTCGGTGAAGCTGTGTTAAGTTTTGATGAATGAACTTGCGTTCCAGATGTTAAGAATGTATTGTTCTACTTATACATATGATGAGATATCGAACTTTATATAGACTTACTTTTTGTCCCACGGTTGCTACGAAGAGCTGGAACTATCGAACGAAACGAGTGGCAATAAACCCATTTCGAATATGTAGTTTCGAGCAGCCCAAATTTCCTAAAAGTAAATGTAGGGCTAAAAATTCTATAGGCGCATTGCATGTTGTTGAAAAAGCTGGAACAAATAATACCGTCAAATATTTTGGTGTACAGTATACGTCGGGTTTGTTTTATGGTAAGTTAAGCCCTTGTTTATTACTGTATACTTGGATGCTCTACGTACCACAGTCTCTATGGGACTTCTGTAGACAATGCGGACCTACTTGAAGCTAACTTATGATGGCGAACTAAAAAATCTGTTTTGCTAAGATGTTTTTAACATTTGGGACTAATTTGGTTTTTTTTTTTAGGCGAGCGATCTATAGCATACGAAAGCCGTTTCTATTCAAAGATTCTAGCTCAAGATCCACATGTTCCTAGGTTTAAGAGTCAGGCCGCGCGATAGCAAGGTCTACTATACAATGACAAAGTTGTTTGATGCCTTCCAATTAATAACATCGTATTTTTTTCTCAGCGCACGTTTTAGAACCTATGACGCTAACTATCAAAGCAAAACACTAACGTCCAACACTTTCTTGTAATGCCGTTCATTTTCGAACACGTCTTATTTTGTTCTGGTGGTAGGCACATAACCTGTTTGTTTAATTGTATCAAACATTAAAATGGCGGATATGAAATAACGCGCTAGCGGCAGGCGTCTTACCGTGACAGAAGGCTGAGCTGATACCTAGTCTTGTTCAGCCTTCAACAGCAACCTCTGAAGGCTTCAATCAGCTTTATGATTAGGTTTAATTTCGCTTCACTTGACCATCATGCCAACTTAAGCTATCTGCCGTATACGGCGTATAGCAGCACTTGAGCCTTAGGTTTTTTTTCACGGAAGCGCGATACGCGCACGAGATGGAAGCTACGTAACTTTCAGACACAAGAAAATTCGCACCTGGCTCGAGAGACCTTACGTGGACGAACATTTTCTTCAGGCCGCCACCTTAATTACTAACACTACGTATCGTTTCTATGCGTACATATGTGCATGCGCTTGCTTCCTAAAGACATATTCAACAACTATGGCCGTCGATAGACGCCAACGTTCAGCAGCTATCTGCCACCGTAAACCAACTATCGGCACCGCATCCCTTCTGACGGCCGCCAGCCCCAACAGTTCTGAAGGTGGAGTCGTCAGTGATATTGTGCCGCAGAAACAACAACAAAAACGACGGCAACAACAATCCAATACACATAGCATGGTTTTCTACGCGTCTGCGGCGTGGAGCTTAAGTAGATCTTGTTAGCAGAGGCGCTTATGTGTGGCTGGCTCCCAAAAAATCCGGATGAAAGTCGCGGCTGAGACATCGGCGGCTGATGCTGCTGCTTCTGCGCTGTCGCTTTTGCTGCAGCCATCGCCGCTGCGGGGTCTACTGAAGTATCGGCCAGTGAAGTTGTGGCCACCCCTGAAGAAAGGTGACTTCTTATGTCGGCTTTTTAGCTACGTGCCTCGTACGTTTTTGTCTGAGTGTACGAGGCGCAACGGCAGAGCTAATAAGCCGACCTCCCGCTCGGGGAACGCTCAAGTAGAATCAGAGCGACAACCTACGTTGAAGATGATATAGCCAGCTATTTGTGGGAAGAAAACGAACACCACACAGGTAGCAAAGTGAGAGTAATAATAAAGAGCCTAACAAACAAGCAATCAAGGAAGAACACTACGGGCCAAAATTATTATAGCTACTTGCAAACTCGGGTGTATTAAGTAACTCTAATTAGTAATAGTGCATTAATAATCTAATGTTATTATCTAATATTATAGAATTTGCACTTATTAATAGAGACGGTAGTTCGGAAGTTACTCTAAATAATACCGAATCACGACGATTAACTTAGTATCAGAGTTCCGCAATGAGGAGACTGGTCCCCAAGGTTCTAAGGCTTTAGCTCCGGCGTGCTGGCTAACGTCTTTGTTAAATGCAAGTAATTTGTAAGTAAATTTAGAGATGTTATTTGTTATCAAAGTAAACGCACTCTGTGATTTATTTCGTCCTACAGCACACTTAGGCCGAACATAAGTTCATATAATAGTATTAACAAAATGGCATTGATTCCGTGACCTGTTTTTAGCTTAAAGAAAATAGTTCAGTAGCAACTAGAGTGTAGAAAAAGGTCCTGAATATATCATCTCATAGTGATATCGAACGCATCGGTCCTCATAGATAGAAAGGTAAGTGCCAGTAAGACTCAAGAAGGGTCAATTTTTAGGTGTCGACTCTGGCAAATACACAGAACCTATCCGTTGAGCTGTTCTAAGTTGGCGTTCCCTTTTTAACTCTAACATGCAGCCCAGTTTGTATTTCACTTGCTGTATAGTGTTTCAGAAGATATGTATCGTGGTATGATAACACGAATCAAGGTAGGCCTCCCTGAACCTAGTTTTTTTGAGGTATATGGGCCGATTGATTCTGTCCGAGATAAGCTCGTAGATGTGAAACATATTAATTGGTTCATTCCTTCCCTGTAAGATAGATAATTACTGCCTTTACTGATAGGGTGTAATATCTAAAATGATCAAGATTTGACATTTTAATGGAGCATTTTCAGCTTATACAGCACTGAATCATGCAGTCAGCCTACATGCGGTTAGTTTCTAAAAGGTACCGCTCAGCACGCAGTTGCCTACCCAGAAGGATATATAAGTAGGTATACGGCATATAAATAATGCGGCTCTGACAACAAATTTGTGCTGTCCTTCGAGGACGATCGCGCATAGCCTGCTCAACCCTACAATACAGGACAGCAAAATATGGTTTTATAATCAATTTTATTAATTATTTAAGTTAAAGCGGGTGCATGCACATCGAATTCAACGAAACTCATTTGTCTTCCCACTTACGAACCAATATGGAATGGCTTCTAAAACAGTTAAGCATATATCATTTATAAATGGTCACGGAAGCACTTGAAGATATTGATCTTACGTCGCGTGTTGTTTACGGTCGCACACTGTTATGTCCGACAATTTCTTGATCAGGGAGGCTTGATCAGAGACTCGTTTCATTTTCCACAATATGCGACGTGGTTTTACCGAGAATCGGCGTCTGTCACTGTTTGACGAAACGTCAAAAGTGTCGTGTCGTATGCACCTTAGGAGAAGGCCGTCGCACTAGTCATTACTATGCCGCCTAATAGTGTGGTCAATATTCAATGTAGTTATATGTATAATACTTTAGAGTGAAGAGCAATCGTGACATGCGTTGGTCATAGCGGACACCCCATGTTTTTTTTCCTAAGTTCAGGGACACTTCAGCGCTTTGCCCCGTTCCTCCCGTCATATCAGCTTGAAAAGCCCCACCAAGTGTTTGTCGGCGTTAACGACAAATCTATGCAAATATGATGATCAAGCCAAAGACCACGACAACAACGAAGATGTTGAAACGGAGTTCGATTCCGACCTGTGCTTCCCTCGCGTGGTGGTCTCCTTCGCTAGCGCTGTTCATCCATCCACCATTCTCTATCTGGGTGGCCTTCTACGGTTCCAATCTTACGCTGTTGCCCAGCATCGAGCAGTGCTACACGACCCGATCCAAGTGGGTAAGAACTTCCACTCCGTAACCTATACTTATCGTCGTTATGGCATTGACGATACCATTCCTCCAATCGACCGACGAACCGAAGCCGCTGGGTCACAGAGTTACCCTTGTGCTGTGCTTCTTCCCTTGGTCAAAGGCTTCCTCATCTTTATTCTTCGTCGATTTCTTGAACCTGGCCAAAAGCTTGATAGTAACGTATCCTGTTAAGGAATGGTACGTCTGTCTGGCACCACCATAACGTCACATGCGTGAAACCAGTCGCCGTCGACTTGTTTGCGGTAGTCACACCAGTCATAGTTCTACAGATCAAAGAAGCACATCTAATTCTGGGTAGAGTAATAATTGCAATCGGGTGTACATCGTGCTGATATCCAGGGGCAAATGAAAGTAATCACGCGCCTCAGCACTAGTGGCGCTCAGACGCTCTGTTTGAACGGGGATTAGTTTTATTTGCCTTTCTTTGTCAGGCATCTTACCACTACTGCTTAACCTTTGATCTTGTCGAAATGTCCAGCTGTCATCATCGTTCAGCCACTCCGTTGGTATTTTCTTTGATCTCGCACATTATTGCCGACTCCAGTTGGTGGATTGTGACTCCGAAGTTTTTGCCGACAGGGATAATGCGCTGTTAAGATGATCGTTGGAACAAACGTCGCCTTCGTCTGTTTCAGCCAGGCCCACTGAGTGCTTTACTGACCCATCACACCCCAACTAGGCCATGCCGGATGTATGCACTTGGACTTTAGGTCGGTTAGCAATAGAGCGTCAATGGCGGAATCAAGGAACTACACGAGTCTTCGTTCCTGTTAAATGGACTCTGGCTGATTTATATTGGCGGTGGCGTCGACTATGGTTAAGCTGCCATAATGGCGAACGGTGGTGCCTGCGTTCATTAATCGGGTAAACAAACATGAGGCCAAACGCTGACGGGATGATCAAATAGGACCAGCAGCAATAACAATCGCAGAAAAAAAGTCGTCCGCTGAATTTTTCGCTGAGGAGTGCTTCGAACCAAATCTGTAGTTTGGTAATGTTTCGATGGCTTGTCACGCGAACAGGTACCGTAGGAACGCGGTCGTCTTGTTCTTCAAAGCTGTTTATCATATTCCGTCTTTTTTCCTCATACGAGTGACAAGCACAGTCTGTAACATATATTGTTATACATTTATAATTGTTCGCTCCTGTTTTACAACGATAAGTTCCAATTCTTAGTTCACATAGAGTGTACGTACGTTCTGGAACCGCACTAAGGTCGGTCCATATTATACCAATTTCTGTTTAAAATGTTCGATAATTCCGTCTAACCCAGAGCAAAAGACCTGGGCGCTCTCCGTAAATAAACGCATAAAGGTTTTTCTTCCAGTACACTTAGGCTACCTGACTGGTATTGGCAAAACATCCGGCTCAGCAATGCCATTGGCTCGATGCATGTCGCCGCTGCCCTGCTCTCATTTCTCTAAAGGCATGTCAAATAAATTTTATTAGCTTTTGTTGTCTGTAAACTTTATCCTCTAATAAAGTCGTCCTGTCTTCACAAATATCAAACTATCTACAGTCTAAATCTAAAGTATAGAAAAAGTAAAAGCCTTTACGTTCTGCGGAACAATTTAAACAAAGACGTCCAACGAAGTTGAATTTAATAGGAAATATGTATATTCACATGGCGACGAAACACGTACCAATCGATGTTATAGTTATCATTAATATCCCAATTTATACGCTTCATTTATGTACATAGAGTTGGAGTATACAATAATCCTTTCTGCTTTTGATGTGATGGTGTGTTGTAGCGTGAGTTCCTTACTCAAAAACGTATCTCGGTGTAACGCTACCCTGGCCGCCTCAAACCCTTCACGGCCGTAGGTAGCGAAAGCTGAAAACCTAGTGCGATCTTTATTGTCCTGGGAGAACGGCCTGGTGCCTTGGACAGCGCAGCAAGCAAGAAAGAAAGCAATCGCCGCTATTTCTTAAACACGACCTCTTCCTCCCTATACTCTCCTACCAGGTGTACATGTATACTGCTATAGAGTAGATCTGCTACAGATTATGGTGCTAGTGATGATAATATTGATGACACCTGCGAGCGGAATCAGCGGTTTTCGTCTTCTTCTCATGTATCGGTTCGTGTCTCTCTTATAAACAGTACTGCATGAGTAATGAGGTAAACGTCGGTGCCTGCATCTTTTCGTTCGACTGCTTGTTTCGTCATATGTGGTAACGTTCAGTGCCGTTGTAAACGTCGCCGTCGGTGACTCTCCAACTATCCGTAATACAACCTGGCTGCACGCTGGCATTCAGCGCTCTCCAACGCGTCTTGAAGGCTCACAAATAGACTGACCCATCAAAGCGCGGCAATAGCGGTAACAACACCAGCCATGGCAAAAGTCGATTTCAAAGATGATGTTTCTGCCCTTGCCACCCTCGAGGATGGTTCCTCGCTCCGTTGGCACGCTAAAGGCTGCCTAATCATTCTTAAGACCATGAAAA
This sequence comes from Varroa jacobsoni, assembly GCF_002532875.2. Lineage (NCBI taxonomy): Eukaryota > Metazoa > Arthropoda > Arachnida > Mesostigmata > Varroidae > Varroa > Varroa jacobsoni. The sequence goes on along the minus strand of NW_019213294.1, from coordinate 64,544 downwards.
AGCCTGTTGTAAGGCGAGTGTGTGTGTACAGAGAGCCTATACGTCTGTAGACGATTGTCTATCGACGAGAAGGGTAAAAGGCATATAGATGGCAACCGGTATCGAAGTATTTGTAGGATAAGTGATAGCACCACCTGATCTGGCCTGCGTATTGCCCATATGGAAAATTCAGTCGCTATACAGTGACGCTAGGATAGCTGTGCTGGTCAACATTACTATAATGCCAACATTTCCAGATCTTCTAATACTGTAGGAAAATTAAGCCCCGGTGCCAGTGGTGATAGCGTTAGCAGAAACTGTTGCTGAGGCTGCTGGGGTGTCCTACCAATGCAGCCAGTATCAGCTAGCCATAATAAGCAGCCAACAACCTCTAGCAGTAAACAGGATACGAAACAATAATAATAGCAGCGGCATTTTGTTTTTCCTGTTCATCTTTCCTTCGTTTCAACCCTTGCGAATAGAAGAAGAAGTACGAGCAGCAGCACGGCAGACCTTATTCGGTTTGTCCGTTGCTTCATCTGACCGCTACATACTATACCTTCTCTATACATTGGAAAAGTAATGCAGTAACAGCGGCAAATAAGATAAATACATGATGCTCCGTTTCCCTGTCAGTGCACGTATAAGCACCAGTTGTTCCCACCTACCACCTGATTGACAAATGGTACACCGATAAACTCGGTGACCCGGTCAGGCTCTTCCATGCACTATTATATCATCATACTCGAGTGATACTCCCAGCGAGCAGCAGTACGACTATTGAGTGTACAATATGAAGCAGACAGACGACCGTATCGGCTGAGAACTGTTCTCCTTTGCAGTTATCGGATGTTTTTCATTGGGCCACAGTTATTTCGTGCCCGACCATTGATAGGACTCTTCACGAAAATGCGCCGCAATGTAGTCAGCGTTCTTCACTCTGCTGAACGAACGCCAAACGAGAAGGTTTGTGCGGGTCTGATAACTACAAAATCCGCTGGAAGTGAAAATATATATATATATATATAGAATAAGATAGGTGTGACCGCCTCTGTCGTTTAGCAAATGATAACAATCACAGTCAACAGTTATAATCATATCAATTGTTATATAGTATTAAGAACGGATTAAGCACAGGATACGAATCGTGGCTACTGAAAACCTATGTTATCTCTGGTGGTGACCCTCTACAGAGATATCATAGTATCGTTCCTTTACGACCTGTTGAGTTCAATCAATGAAACAAGAACTAGACCTAAACAGTCAACGAAAGGTCGTCAAGGTGTTTGTATAATTCACCTTAAGGTGTTTATTGCTATCGTGAACAATAACCAATTGTCCTAAACTCTTAGCTGCCTTATTATCTAGGTAAGCCATGTAAATATTTCACATTATACTTAGCACTATTGGTCTGTATGTGCAGATGTGCACCGTTGATCCTGCTGTAGTGCAAAGGAAAATATCAATCTGTGTTAGGAGACCTTATATGTTTGTTTATTTCTATGAGCTCAGCGAGTTTAAGCAAGCAAAAGATTAGCTCAACAGCTTTTTTTCTTTTCGAACGAAGCTTATGCGCCTTCGCTTTTCCAAGGAAATCTCGACCTGAGGCTGTCTAGTATGAACGTTCTCGTTTTATTTCATATGTAAATCAACATATTAATAAAGCTTTACTCAAATAGTTTTCGTGTGGCTAATATTCCATATGGAAATATTTTGGTCCGACATTGCCCCTTCGGTACGAAGAGCATATGTCCTCGAAATTTTGTAAACGACGCTTGCTGCGTTTGCGTCACGAACCATCCACCGAGATAATATGTCGTAGTAGGAAATAGAAGTTGCCGCGGGAATACGGAACGTTTACACCTACAGTTCTGGACTTTGAACGTTGAAGCATGAGGACTCATCGCGTGAGCAATATCGTTTGCGAAGCTCTATAAAACTTGAAATAGAATAAACAAGAGTTTTCATTGAAATGCTCTCGCCCAAAGAACGATTCTCCTGGCACAGGACACTAATCCATCTGAACAGAGGCGGCTCTCACAGATAGAACAATGACGAAATTGAAAAAAAGATCGAGTAGCTTAGATCTACTAATAGGTCCAACTTGCAGAATGTATATTAATGCTATATATATATATATATTCCTCATGTGTTTTCTTTTGACGTGAAGCGGGCTCTGGTCGGTATGTACGGAAACAATCATACTCGAAAACATTATTATATCCGTTCGAACGAAACAGATCTCGTAGCTGCGAGTTAATACTGAACCATGTCCACGACTCTCAATTTTTAGAAAACAAAAAAAAAATAATTTCCGATTGATAATGATAGTTTTAGGCAGCTGTCAGTATCTTAACGTTTGTGCATTTGCATTTCTGAAAGGTCGTTTTGTTAAGCCTGTGACAGCTAAACGAGTACATCAGAGATAAACAAAACACGACAAATAGACCAAGTTATCTATACGTTAGCGTTTGGTGTTGACGCTGGGAAGAATAGATTGATCGACCTAATACTGTAGATTGACTATTTACTGATACAACTGACTAGCATAAACTGCCGTAGAGCTGGACGACGAGCAGGTGTGGTAAACAAGGCTGTACTTCCGGACGTTGTTAAGCGTGCTTCTAGGTGAATTTAACTTTTCGCCATCTTTGAACGGCGAAAGCGATGTAGCGATAGAGGACGCCTAGGTGTCGTCGTGTAGAGAGGAAACGGTAAACTCAGGTGTGGCAACTTATCCCTTGAACCAAACGGTTTATTGAAAAAGTGTCGTCACGCTTATACTGAGATGCACAATTCGGACTATGCAACAACCGGCAAGTAGCTACCGGCTCGAGACGTATTTCAAATAATTTTTAACGTGGAACCAATAAATCGAACACGGTTGTTCAGTCTACCTTAACCTTTTCAAGGTAGTCGTTTATAGGAAGCCAAAGGTGCGCGATTCAATCCCTTTATTTTCTTCCCTGCGTTGGCGTCTATCGTTCGCTCAAATCGTACCAAAATCGACGACGACGACGACGACGTAAAATTACCTTAGGCATTTTTGATGTAAAAGGCGCATATGTAGATTAGCTAGAGACATTCTCCAAAAGTCTGAATCGATAATAGATATAACTAAATCCATTACATTTTAGCGTTTAGCTTAGCAGACAATCAAATGATGTCCGATGAAAAAAAAAAAAAGCCTGATTGTGTAACGAGAGCACCGGGAAGATGCTATCGACGTTTTGCGTTGCATAAATTACTATCGCGCTAGAGGGGAGGCCGATTTCGAGACGACGAAAGCTCGAGAGTTCGTCACCTTGACGGCGGTGTCCGGTAACTGGTGGTAGGGTAGACAGCTGGGCGCATCAAAGTAGACAAGCCCAGTTGACCCTATATGCTGTATTTCTTCAGCCGTTTACTGATATATTCTAAATATGTTCTTACTGATATATTTTAAACATGTCTAAGCATGTTATGTTTTTAATTAAAAAAAAAAAATGTCGTTGATGGTGTAACTGCGTTTACTATCTAAAAATGCTATTAGAAAAAATACTAAATGAAAATCTATATCCTGAAAGATAAATTATTCGCTAATGTTTAATCCTGCCTGCCTGCCATTTGCTGTTGCTTTTTATTTCGAGAAAAATCAAGATCGGCATTGACTTCAATTAATAATAATAATAACGATACAGAAAAATGTCCGTTAACAATTGCACGAAGATCCAAACGTTTCATACGTTTTTCAGGACCAAAATACAACGTACTCGTCAGCCACTCCGCCCGTCCCAGGTTACCGCGCTTGACAGACGTAACATATCATCCAAGCAATAAACGCCTTTGACGTGTTCATCGGATCGAGAATATCTGGTATATTTTTGCTCTGAGCACTTCCAGATCTTTTTAAGCCGAATATATTTATTCTACGAGCGAATACTGCTAGCTAATAGCGCTAGTGTACTTGGCAGATGTAAGAGTGTATAGCATTTGTAAGAATTCATTCTAAAGTCATATTTTGCGAACGGAACACCCATCGGCCGAAAAGTTCTTGCCATTAATAACGCTATCGTAATATGAACACAACTTCGAATCGGATCATTTTGCCTCATCACGTGCCTTAACTGCTACGTGGTCAACAATAAAGTTCGCCAGAACGCAAATGACCCTATCGACCGTTTATATAGCCGCTACCTGGGTTACAGTATAATTGTCTTGACTGTATCGGTGTCTTTTGCCTACTCTCTGCATCTATGAATAATGGCGCCATTGAATGAAGGACCTTATGGCCGTATGTTGCAGTCAATATCTGTTCCTGTACGCGTGACCCGAAGTAAGCGTGGCGTTCTGTGGCAGAGCAGCGGTCGGGCGTTCGAGCGAAGATTACGCTATAATGCTTTGCATTGTGCGTGTCACGATGAAAGACCTGCTTCGAATGATGATACCGCGGTGAAAACCGCAGACAGCGGGTCGTCATGAGGGTTCCCAAATGGCCATCCTAATGTTGTCATGCCTCATGTCAGTTTATCGCGAAATGACACGGGTTGCAATCACGATTAGGCGTGCAAAGGTTACCTATCAGCAACCGCCGCTGCCATCGCCCCAGTTGGGGCCGAAGCACGACCGCGCCTTCTGCCCATCGAGCTTCGAAAGAGCGACATGCGTAGCGGCCCAGAGACTAGATTTCAACTGACTGACAAATGACAAATAAGATCTCACCGAACTCGTTGGCTGAAAGCAGCAATGCAGCATCTACGATCATTAGACAGACCGTATCTCGGTGGCATACGATGACCAGGTTGGCCTAACACACATCGACGCCTAGAAGCGGAATAGTCATCATCTACAGGCCGCCAGACCCAATGGGTGATGGCATGTGTAGAAAACTTAACAATGGCATTTACTTCGTGCGAAAGGGAAGCAAGTATATCCGAAATACGTTTGAAAATAAGTAAAGCTTTTGTGTCAAACCGCATAAATCGTTTTAGTCTTGCAGAACCATGTGTTTGCATAGAAAACTATTAAATGTCAGACAGACCAGTGGTAAGTTAGTCTCTCGCGTACGTCAGCCTCCTGCGATCGAGATCCTTTTGAGAATCCTGTCTTGATTAATGCCTTATAGAGGAAAATATTAAAGTAGCTATAACACCTAGTAAAAACTTCCTTACCGCTAAAAAGAGAAAGCTGTTACATTGACGTGTTTGTGTCTATGGGACCGAAAGGTTTCGGCACCGTGCCGCTGCGCTGTGTCCCCCCTGCCAATCATCCGCCATATCGGCCTTCGCTTCGCTGAGAAACTTGACTTATAACTAATGCACAATAATAATAGTAACAGTAGTAATAAAGATTAGCTAAATCTTTTCTAAATAGCAACAAGGGTGAGGTAACCGTCTGGACCTCTGATCAGCCAGGTTCCATAATGTTTCAACGTTACTGAAGATCAAATATCTCTGAGATAATCGACTACCTTGAAATGATCTTTCTAAATACCTGATTTGTATAGCTTAAAACACTATAATATTATGAATAAAACTAATTATATAGTATTATCTATGCTCGAAAATATTAACATACCGACTCGGATCTAGTATTTCACTGAAGTTATACAAATTATATATCCAATAGCGATTGCATTTTGTTGAGGGGATCGCTGATCGACGCGGCTTTCATTCGCTCTTAGTTTTCCTTGAATGACTGACGTCCCAGTGCTCAGTTTATATCAAAATAAGTTGTTAGTCGTATCGACTTCACAACTTCACTTACAAAAGTATCGAGCAACACAACTCGCTGTTCAGTGACGCTGTACTCCGACACGGTTCGATCCATGAAGGTCGAACCTGAATGCTTGACACCAAAGCATTTAGAAAAGAGCCAGTTAGTATGTTATACTGGTATAAACGTCCCTGAATCACGTGTACGTCTTTCGAATACTATGTATTTGATGCTCACATTAAAGTTGCGGTTTCTTTTTTCGTAAAAATCTTTTTTTCCTTTTTTGAAAATATATCCCACAATTCCAAAAAAACTTATTTTTCTAAGTTATTGCTCAAATAAAAGCCGACAAAATCGTATTCAGTGTCGAATATATACAGACGATCTGTAAGTTACACGGCCAGCGATGGAAGTGACTCAACACGGTTTAGTTAGGTACATATCGCCGGCAGAAATGGATTTATATTCTCGTGACGCTACCGTTCGTGGTTCGAATGATATAGTTGGCAGGATGTCAGGTGAGGGCGTGCACGAGAGCGGTCGAGCCTTAAATATTAATTCCATCGTGAAGAAGGCTATCACAACTCGATGCGCCGTCACGACTGCCGCCATTCCTCGGACGAGTGGCACGAGCTAAAGGTAACCACCTCGAACAATCACTACAGACGGTCAGCGCGTACCCTCCCGTTTACTCTTTGGCTATACGACCATTCTGTTTTAAAGCAAGTTTTAGAGGATCGGCCGAAACGCACTAGAAAACAATGCATTATGGCCTGATGACGGCGTATATACCACGCTCTGTTGTAAAACAAGAAAAATCGTAAGAGAGTATGACTGAAAAGTTCTGCCAGCGATACTGGCTTCACTACCTGGTCTGAACCAAAAAATGGCGTTTCAAATTTTTGTCAAGCAAAAGTGCGACGATGAGAAAATCTGATTACGGGCTAGTTTTCCATAGGACGATGAGCTGGACAGATGATACGTCTTGTTTGTACTGCACGCAAATGTAACACTGCGGTATCGAAATGACTATACAAGGTCTAGTGTTTATTATTTATATTAGGCTTATCCGGTTTCAAGTAGAAGGCCTCAACGGGGATTGCGCAGTTGCCCAGACAAGTACGCAGCCTACAACAGAAAACCTCTAACTCCTTGCGCATACGTCCTTTTTGTTGCCGAAGTCAATTACCATATGTACGAGCGTGAGCAAGGGCGAAATTCGACGTTCAGAAGGAATTTGATGACCGACGTAGATGAACGACCTTTGAAGAGTCCGGATTCTAGCGTTACCTTAAGGCCACAAACGCGATGAACTAGATCGACGATTTTTAAGAAGCAAACCTTTGTACATTTGCGAGGCGGTAAGAACTGGACGTTCGGAAAAAAATGCTGGGAATGAGGTCATGTCTCCCTCAGCCTAACTCGAGGAAGTAATCGCACTAAATTTGCCCCTCGTATCCGGCCGTCATCCAAACAAAAGGTTGCTCCAGTGGGCAAAATTAAGAAAATAGGCTCAACTGTGCTGCTCAAAGAGTTAGTCGTGATGGCCCAAGGAATATGTCGATGCCCTTAGGTTATGCTTAAAAGTACCCTATTCCAAAACACTATACGTCTTTTGTGAGGTACGAGTTTAGATTATAAAATAGCTTCTATGTGATATGAAAGGGACTATCAGAATTAGCATTTTTGTTGTGTAAAAAAAGTGTCATTCGGGTCTATATACTCACGAGTTTAGCTGATTTTAAATAGTTTCGTTTGTTGCGCTCAACAAGACCTTCGTAATGCCTTTAACGATAACTTGATTCTGGGTCAACGGCATGGGAATCAATAGCAGCTACCTGAAATTTGGCCCAATCGAGATAGTTTACTAGAGCTATAAATCTTGTGAAAATGTCGCTTACTGAGGTTTATATCGTGCGATCGTTACTTTTGTCTCATTCATTCATCCATTTATTAAACTCCGTTGACGCAGTCGCCCTAAGTGCAACATCAAATAATAATTAAGTGGCCTATTGGGTATGTGGGGCAGCGTAATCCAGTCCGTCTATACTGGCATGCCGCGACAGGGAGAGATAGCCTAGAGTCGTAACAAAAAGAGAGGGTGCTTCCTGCTAAATCAGAATCTCTCACGTTCCATAGCAACCTATATGCTTACGTCCACGACTTAACGTGACAGAACGTCATTTAAAGATAGACGCTAAATATAGACTGTGAAAAAGGGGTCAGTCATTCCTACATCATACAACAATAATCGCATGTAAGCAGTCTATTCAAAGATCTTTAAACGTCCGTTTCCGCTAAGATGGACATATACCAGAAACATCATAAGTTCTCAAGCGAACGTTATACATATATATATATATATATAGAGAGTTTTAGGAAAGGTCGAAAAGGACTGATGCGTGAAATAATAAAGAACGCTATGCGTATCCACTGGCAAGACAGACGAAGAAGGCGCCCAAACGTAGTTAGCTTACAGTGTTATACAAATATTGACTACTGTTCGATGTTGGCATTATTTCGAATATAGATACAATGTTTCATTGAAATTTCAGAGAAATGCGACCGTTCTCTTGAAAGGTTAGTAACCAAGAAAACACCGGGCGAATGACATGCAATCTTCGTGATCACGCCATATTGTAGTATCATTTGAACTGTTCGCTTACAAAAGGTTCACTTGCTGCAGTCCCCGACCTTATTCGTTCACGGATGCAGATCTAACATATATACAGGCACACTTCTTGGCCCGTTATCTAACGACCTCTCATTTCTATGTAGTACATTATGTTTGAGTTTTTGCTAATTGCTATTGACACGTTAGCTGCGACTGTCATCGCTGTACGAGTTCAAGCATCAATGACAACATGAGATTGCGGCACCGGTAACGAGCTCTAAGGTACGGCTTACCGCAAGCGTGGTATCCTGCAACGTTTGCGGCATGCGATTTTCTCTCGCTCTTCGTTAAGGCGCTGGTTTGTTGATAAACACCGTGGCGCTATCATCGCCGTAATAAAAACGAATGCGAGCACACGACGAGGGGGGTTAACCTTGGGCTATCATTGGGTCGATGCTAAATGGGTAGCTAGTTAATAAAATATGATGTAAATACCTGCGTCAAGATTGTGAAACACAGAAAAGAAACTAAAGTACGAAAATTATGATTTTTACAAGTCGCACCGAATAGGTAAACATCGAATAGTGTACGGAAGAGGATTTCAGTGTCCTTACTTCGGTTATGATTTGGTTGAAAACGTCCGTAATCACAACTTCTAAAGCATTTATATTGTCTAATCTTGGTTAGTGCTGACTTTTATCGCCGTGTTCAGCATTTACCTACAACAGTGACTTTCTATGAAAGACTAATAAATAACGACTTGTGTTTCGTCCACTCTAGAGTCATTCCTAAATCGGTGCATTGCAATGCTAGATTAAAAACTTACATATATATATATATATATATATAATGTCACCAACGAGACACGGAATTTGTCATCGAAAAATGAAAAGAAATAAACATAGAAATGAATCATCGAGACTTGATTGCTTGATACAGAATGAAGCGCAGGTAAGGTGAACTATTTGCAGGCATAGAACATTGTAACCATATGTATCATATAAATTCAATTTTGATTGTCTCCAAACAATTTTCAGTCAGTGATGGACAGTCAACTTCCAACTTGCAACGGAAATTGACGTCTACTTTGGAATGTTACATTATCTACCAGTTGTTGCTTCGTCTGTTCGTGAGCTGATGAGAAGAATCCATTAAGAACCAGCTTGATTTGTCCTCGTTTCATTAATTCGCTCCGCCTTAATGTAATACGTACTATCATCCATCAAAGTACCTCTATAGAGTTGTTTACACATCTATCCTTTGTTCCAGTACGTACATATTACATAGATATCTCTTAGCTGACGACGTATTTGTTCTATCTATTGGCATTTGGGTGGAGTTTTACTATATTAAATTTAACTTAATTTCCCCTTCTCACATAATCACCCGTTGACCTCGATGTACAACGCCGGTATTCTGTGGCGGCTATTTCTACTACTGCTACTAGGCTTATGGCACAAATGATCGCGTTACACATAGCTGGCTACCCTTTTTGATTGGCTGGCTGACGAGAGGAGCGGTAGGGTCACCATTACGTGAGCGGCGGCCGGCCGGCTCCCGTGACGCTGACAGAAAGTTATTTCTTTTTTCGTGTCGTCTTCTCCTCGAAGTCGTAATCAGCAACAGGATAACAAGCAGGGCGTCGGGTCACAATAATATGACCATGCCGAGAATCACCGTTCGTTCTCATGGAAACGCTATAGATCTGTTTCGAGGCGGTGAGGAGGCGTATCGCGGCGTGCTACCAATACACAAGTATTCAGATACGGCCGCGCTTGAGTGGAATCCATCGTGGAACCGTGGCCAATCGAGAGCTGCTGAAAACGGCGACAGAATGCAGGAATTTGAGTTTTGTCGGTAGCCGGGCTTGGGTGATCAGCTTGCCTGGCGATTCCCTAGCGAAGGCAATCGCCATACATCCTGTGCTTCGTAATAGTCGTCAGTGACGTCGAGCAGAGCTGAGTCACTAACTATAACGATCTGTACTATTTGCGGCGTACTTAGATCAGTTCAACTATAGTCTATGTTGTTGCTATCCCTAATCTCGGTGGCTTTGCAGAGATCCTATCTATGCGCTGCGATGGAACTACCGGCACACAAACACTCACTTGTACATTCAAGACTATTCACCCCAATCGGTGAAGCTCGATCGTCGTAGATAGTTTTCGGATCAACACTGGCGAGAATCGAGAGCGATGCTATCGTCGACGAAACATCGCTGGGGCACGTATCGCTCCCTGGCGAAAACTAGTCAGCAAAATCTTCGTGATCTCAGTCACCGGAATGGTCGGCTGATAAACAGAAGTCAGCGAACGCAGAGGTATGTCCTTCACAACAGTAACAGCAACAAAAACAACAACGAATTTCTGGATTTTCATCGATTGATCGATACCGCAATCTCGCCAAAGATGATTTCCAACGAAAGCCACTGGTATTCATAAATAAAAGAAAAATGCGGTGGAGATATAGCAACAATGGAAATTATTTAGTGAATGATCAATTCTTTCGCAAAAAATTTCCCAGCCAGGAACATCTGCTGCAGTATGCCCTCGCTTGATTCGTGGTCAAAATCGGCGCTGACGTTACCGAACAATCTGGTCCTCTTTAAAAAAATCTATTCTAGCCTGACGCTAACCTAATTGCCTGAAAGTAGTAGAGGATAGCCTAAAGCTGCGAGATATAAAAGGCTTCTCTTTCTTTTTCTTACGGTGCGACCGTAACGTCGCTCATTCTAAATAAATAACCAGTACAGGGTATTTCTGCTCACTGTTAAAACCATGGTTTGCATCTTTAATGGCTTCAAAGGACGCCATATATATATACATATATATATATATATATAACGTCCTTTTCCTGTCAGTAATTCTTTGTATTTTCATTCCCTTCCATCTAATAGTACAATGAGCCTCATCTGTTACCCTGAAGCCTTTCGCTTCTGTTGTTTTTCAGACTATTCGATTAAGCGGAGCCCTGCGGACGAGCAACTAGCTGGCTAAAACTATGACCTTCGAAAGCTGAAACACATGGGAGATTTTCCTTGTTTAACGATTCCCTCATAACAAATAATCGTGCTCTTACTTGTTACGAACGTTAGGTCATAAACTCCGCCATGTCGCTGCAGTGCGTGTTCGATCATCGTAAATGGTGGAGGCGTCGTCGATGTACGGTAGCGTGATACGACAGTACGTTTTCAAACGTATTTAAAGCATTTAACAGGTAGTGCGTAAAATCCTAACGAAGGCAAAGAAGGAACGTAAAGTAACCTGTGATGCCTAGAAGTTTCGTCTCCACCATTTACTACCGTTAGCTAACTGCAATATTCATTTGATGCCTGAACTCAATGAAGAGGCAGATGAGAGACAGCGATCAAAAGAAGATTAAATGTACCACAGGAGATTTTGTTGCTCGAAGACTTATTCGAATTTTCGTAGACATTCCGAACGAGATTACTGCTCAACCATTACATGGCATAGTGACTGAACCGTTAATAGAAGAGCTTTTTGTAATCGTTTGTCGGATGTCAGCATCTCTGTGGATCTGTACCTACGTATAGGGCTTGAACCAGGAGGTGGAGACACAGTGTCTTTTGCTATTGCTGCTGAGTCAATTGGACAGCGCTTATTTTGAAGCTACCGACTTAGATGTTCCTCGTGTTAAACGCAAGCAACAACACGTATACAAGGTGATCTACCTATTTTCAACATTAGGACAAAACTGAATCCCACTTCCGACGACCGAGCGCAACTGAGAGATTATCGCCAACAATATTAATGAAATTCATATTTCGCCGACTTTTCCAATATTTTCCTCGAGCAAAAGTTCCTCATTGAACATTGTAACGATAGGCGTGAGATGCGCGTGCTCTACGTCATAGCCACATAAACTCTCCCTGTGTATCCCTCTAACTTTGCCCCATATTGGCTAGGTTTGCCTAAAATTATGCATTAGGCTCTCTCTACCTTGTTTACTGGTTTGCGTCGAAATTGAGTTCGTGATGAGAAGTACTTTTAAACTATTTTTATTAAAGCATTTTCCAATTGATCTCGTTTAAGCTTCTACTATGTAATACAAATATTCTAAACTTGTATTGTTGATATGTGCAACTAGTATATAGCAATGTTACATGTGATCAATCAGTACGGATAAAATAAGAGTTTAACACATATTCCAATAATAATCGAAATCGGGCCTGATTTTATCCTTTAGACTATATCTATGTATACACATATATATTTGACAAATATATAAAAAAAGATTCAAACCTGCAAGAGATTTTACTCCATATATGCTCGTGTAGATTGCACCTACGACAAAAAAGTGTTTCTTAAAAGCGTGGTAAAAAATAAGGTCTCGCTATATTTCTGAGGGACGCCACAAGAATCCTCTACAGTAAAACTAAAAGTTGTTTAAGATGCCGAGAAACTAAGTACGATTAAATGCAGTCTTGGCCGCGAACTATACTTACTTTAAGTTTCATACAAAAGGCTATTTGTCGTGGAGTTAGCTACGCAATCAATAGGCAAATACATAGTCTTAATGGATGGCCGATAAACGTGCATAGATCCGTTATTAACGTGGCGTTTCAGTAATGTTGTAAACGTCTAGAGCCACACAGATATTCAGGACTTCTTCGCATCGGTACGATCGCAGCAATGACATTAACTGCGAAAAATTTTACTTTACATATATATACATAAAGTATGATGTATGTATAAAGTGCTTCCGGCATAATGGTCATGCTCGCGGATGCTGAAGACGTAGAAAAAAGGAACGGACACATTAAGGACCAAAGCTGACTTGAACGGTCCGCTGAAATTTGAGTGAGTCGAGACGAACGTGGGAGCTAAAATTGAACGTGTGCTGTAACGACGGGCTCTAAGTTGAAACTTCTCGACCCACCCATCACGTACGTCAGCTGCGTGCTTCAGTAATAGTTAGCCGACTTTCCAGCAAAGGCCTATTGACTTACATAAACATGGCTAGTAAGCCAGTTCACATTCACACGACAGTCAGCCTCTGTTGGCTGTTTTCTCTGCGCGGGTTTAAAAAGTCAGCCCCGTATCGCTTTATAGGTACAATAGTTTGTCTTCGCAAAACTAATGCATGAAAGCTTTTATCCGTTCGAATAGATTCAAACAGGTTATCCCAAACGAGCTTCGTTCTTACCGACTCACATTTCGTATAATGAAGATCATTAATGATACATCATCATTCGATGATTGAAACGGCATAAATACATAGTGCAATGACGTCTTTTAGCTGTGACGCTCGAACGGTGTTGCCTAAGGTTTCGGTTAACATATTTATTATTATTGTTATTATCACAACTAATTATTGTTTGTCTAATTATCTGATACTTCAGATTGTCATGTTCTACGAAATCGAACTTGTTAGCGGTTGATACAGTCGTCGGTAGGAGTTCAGCTCGCCCAGCCATGGCCTTTTTATAGTCATCATTTCAAAGAATCCATAAATATTTAGAACAAGCTCTCTGTCTACACTTGAGAATGTAGAAGTCGTAAAACGTGTAACGATGATTCACCACCATCAATGCAGTTGCGTTTCATCAATTTATCTTTTTCCCGGCGCCATCTAAAATACATACCCATGGAACAATCAGATACAGCCATTATTTGTGACCAACTGCGGCGCTCGCTGTGACCTCACTGGTCGAGGCTAGCTTGAGAAACAGCAATGGCCTTTGTATAGAAATCTCCCGACGGTACAGCATCAATGAGACACAATGTGAAAACTATTTCATTATAACATAATAACGTATAATAGACGGATATCCTGGTAATTATATGAGTATTAACCAAGCTCTGTTCCAATGAATGTTTATGTAAATGTTTTGTGAACTGGCAAATTTCGTCCACGACACTCCTTGGTCCGGCAATCCTGTTGATAATGTCAGGTATCCCTGGCAAAACCGTCCCAAAAGCGATCGATGCATGTCGACGTCAAGCCTCAGTATAATAAAAAAAGACAAAGCTAGAATTCGTCATTCATTGCGGTTTATATTGTTTTGGCTTCTTTGTAATTTTATGTTTTGTCTTACCGAGGTATATAAACTTGTTCCTCGTATAACGGGTAGCTGTACATCCGGCAAAGTGCTAACTGGTTTTGCTGAAAATGTAGGATCGCAGGCCTAGGTGATTTATTAAATCGTCTACCGAAAAAAAAAAAGACTGTCCAAAAATCAACTTAGATTATTGTTACGCATTTGTATATAAATAGGGTTTAATGTTTTATAAGTAATCTATAAGTACAATGCGCTCATTAATAGAGTGCCCGATCTGCCGCTGGCGAACGACTGACCTAAAAGTGATATATCCGTAACATAATTACACTGAATTCAAAATGTCATTATTGGAAACCGACAACGTACCTGTAACTAGTTTATATAATCGTTTGTGAAAAAAATTTATATTATAGATGCAATGAAAATAGCAAAAAATTAAAAAAAAAAACTGTTTGCTTTTAAATTCTCCAAACAGATTTAAATAAAAATGTCATTCAAAATGCACAGCGCCATACACTTAGTAGATACCGTGAAAAACAAGGGACATTGGTTATAATCTATCTTACTGTACCATATCCACTTACTGCTATATATTACACTTTGTCGTTCAAATAATAACAACCCGATATAACACAAGCTCTTATTTGTTTAACCTGCGCTAGCGTCGACTGTTGTTGCATCACGATAGTAATCGTACGAAGTGGATGAAATACCGGTTGAGGTCCTACCTCTGGCCCTTGTCACTTGCGCCTATTATTAAAACCCGGGTTCTGCATTGATGCCACCGCCAGACCTCTGCTCTCGCTTCTCTTCTTTTATTCAGCCAGTTCCAACAAAAAACGCTAAACGACAATATCTGAGGACACTACGGCGCCATGACTCATCAGGTACATTGTTACAGTGTTGGAGACGAACAGGAGGTTGCAGGCCCAGAAGGGACGGGCCTGGAGGGCGGAAACGACGATGTGTTCCACTGTTTTTAATGAAGTCTTCTTCAACACTTGGATTCGCCTTTGCGCCTTTCGATCGGCGTGAGTGTTACATGGCGTCCGCTAGGGAGCGCTACAGTCTTTACGGTGACCTCGTCTTCGAGTGCGCAAACTCCTCTTTCACTTTCCTTCCCTCTTTCGTTGTCGTCCTCTCCTTTAGCGTGGCGTTGTGTGACTCCAGATTACTCCGCACGGAATGCAGGAGTGGCCTTAGATGCCAAAATTGCCTGTGTGAGGGGTTGTTAGAATGCTGCTGGCGTCTCCCACTTGCGCGAGCAATAGACGGTAACGGCGCGAACGTCGACAACACGAACAACGGAAATTTCTTACGCTCATTGAACTCATTCACGGCTCTCATGAGCCCGGCCAAGCTTAAGCCATGTTGGAGAAATGCGATAATATATATTGCGTCAACTAGAAAATATGACTACTGGTGCAGTGTCGCAATTGCGCTTAACCTCATTGAATTATTGTTTGACTAAGTATTTTGGTAAGGAGGCAAATAAGGCGAAAAAAACTAGCATGATGTAATTTTATTCTTGTATTTTTGATTATTTCATCTACCACCCCCATAGACATTACTAGATGTAGTTTTGTCAAGGCACCATACGGAAGAAAAAATTCATTGGTCCAAGGGTCCATTCGTCGAATTGCAGTAGCTCGTCGGAAGCGCCGCCAAACCCCTTAATGTCCGTCTCCGTAAAAACGTTTCGTACGCACGTGTCACTTCTGTAACTCAAAGCCCTAATACAAAAGACCGGCATAAAAGTGTAGTCCAAAGTAGAGTTTAGTAGCGGTGTTCTCTAGGGCGACGTCGGACAAGTCGGTTGGAGGACTGAGTCCCATCCGATACGACCCACCCGCAAATAGTCCATTGGGAGGTAGTCGTCTTACAGTTCGTGAACATCAACGAGACAGTGGAGACAGTATGGAGAACGATATGGACGGGGATTGGATAAGGCTACGGGGAAGAGGAAATAATCGGAAGGGGAGGGTAGATGAGGCCGACTTAAACGGGTGGTGCGCTCGGCATCTAGTAAGTAGCTGCTTCCTTTTTGTAAGTTGGAATGGAAGCGGCGAACGTGACAAAAACTCCGGCTACTTCGGCCGTTTGTTGTGGCGCTACCAATGCGGGCGAAAAGGGGGGAATGGGCCGTTTGCGAAACCCCGAAGCTTATGTGTCGCCAGTTGTCTTCGCAGCATGGACTTCGGCTGATGCGTTAGCAATGGCTTAGAAATTGTCTGCACTTTCGCAACAGACCCAGAACGAGTTAAAAAATGAGGATATGAAAGCAGCAGAAGCAGGACACATGTAGTTGTATATCAGCCAGCACCACTGCATCTTCTCCCAACATTACAACTGTCAGTCGTTTCAGCGTTGTCGGTAGCTGCACCACCAAATTATTTTTAGCGAGTACTGAACTGACGATAAACGCCACCCCCTTCGTTGTAAAAAGCTTGTATATCCTTTTCTCACCTGCACTCTCCTAAGCGACACGTGCGTCGTATAGCAGTCGACAACAAGGCTTCCGCCTAGCGTCAATGTTTAACTGTACCCTGTCCCCAGGTACCCCGCGGTACTTCACCACCTGTCTTGGTATTGGTCGGCAACTACGATTTGCGGTTATGCAAAGCAGTAATCGTTGTGTGCATGGGGGGGGGGGGGGGGGTCAAGTGTTATGCGTTTACGGGGTTCAGATATTTGCTTGCTTTGTCTGCCGTCTCCTTCGGCGTAGTCTGGCTTCCCTCCATTTCCGAAGGCCGCCGCATGTTTAGCTCTCAACAACTTTTGGGGTAATCAGGTACCCAGGGAAGGCCGGTGGAACTAATCAGATCGCACACATACAAGACGCAATGTTTATTAGGGGGACGCTTGAAAGGGACGCATAACGACAGTGTGGAGAACCGACTGTCGAACGTGTCGCTATTGGCACCGGTCCTGACAGATCCCTCACTTGCCCACCAACTGATAGAAATAAAAGCAGCATCAGCAGTGAGCAGATGAACTGAGTTGTGTGCTGCCGTAGCCAGCAGTGCAGTGGAGCTTTAGAACCCGCCATCGGCCCTCCGCCTGAGTAGCTAGACTGCGTTGGGGACTACTCGGTGTCCATGTAGCCCACAGAACAAGATCGCCGGGCATAGCAAGGGGTTTCGTTAGGTTGCTACCGGGCCGCCGTTTGGTTGGACCCTTCGCAGTGGCTCCACAGCAGCCCTCCCTCTCAAAAGCTGTGTTGGGTGACCCTCTCTTCTTTTTCAGGCGACGCTTCCATTAAGGAAGTACGGGACGTGTGGGGTAGCAGGTAGCAGGCACCAGGCTAGCGAACGACGGAAGCCGATTGGGTTGCGAGTGGGTCGCGGACAACGAAATGAGAGATCAACGTTCGTGACCACTGGCTGTGCTGTATTCTTCGTTGCGTACTGTTGTCGTATTACGAGAGGGGTCTGCAACAACGATGATCTAGTGAGGCGGAAGTCTGTGTTCCATTCGTTCCCATTATGGAGCTGAGTGTAGTAACGCAGGGATCTCGTGAAGATTAAGCAGGAGCTTGTGGATTGCGCCAAGGTTCGACATCGATGTAGCATTTTTACAATGGCGTTGTCTCAACGCATCGCATCGTGTGGACGTTTTCGCATGGACAACAACAGGAAACAGAAGATGTAAAGATTTATTAGTGAGTGAGGCGTACTGTACAGTTATTAAACGTTCTATGCTGCGGATGCTGATTGTAAATAGTTACGCTGAATAATAGGATCGAATCAAATCACAAGTGGTGTTATTGCTACTAAAGGTGCAAGCCGATGATACGATGGGAAACGTTACTCAAATTGCTCGCCCTAACTTTCATGGTGTTACCAACAGCTACAAGCAGGTGCCGAAAGATTCCTATCATGTTAGACTAGATTTGTAGGCTATCAGGTGCGGTTGTATCACCTCTGAAGCCCGCAGTGAAATAAGCGGATTGTCGTTTAAGTCATTATCCTGCAAGTTACAGTATTGTCTTGCTGAACGTATCTAAGTGCTTCCCAAAGTGTCACTTTTGTACGAGTGTGCTTGGTGTGCATTTTCTGACGGGGATTGCGTCTAAACGAAACCCGAGGCAGCGGAATGAACGTTGGTTGTTGGGGCTGGCATGAACGAGTGGCGTTATAGCCCGAGGAGTCGATCAGCGCAAAAAGACGCTGGTAAGTACCATAGTAAAATGGTCGAGCCATTGGTGAGATCCTCTCGCAAGCGTGTTGTCCGAGGTGGCTGCATCGTCGACTGCCGTGATAACAAAATTGCAGCGACTGGTCCTACCGCAATAGTCGGTCAATGTTTGTCATTCAGAGCACCGTCAAGATATATAATAGCACCCTAACATGAATCTTTTCCGCTTAAATAGAAATTTATGTGGTGTAGGTCACTTTTGCGAGCGTGTGTCAGTATCGAGTTCAACGAGCTAACTGCTGCTGAGTGCTGGCTTCAAATCTTTTCGTTATTTTTTTACGATATTTTAAGCAGACACATCCAAGCTTTGCCCGAGTGGTACGTGCAGCCTTAGAAACCCTTATGGTAAAAAAGACCAGCCGGGTCTGCACAGCCCCTTTATTGTGAAATTTCGTTGTAAAATGGGATACAAGAACGAAATCGTGCTCTATGCGAATAGCTTCTCAAAGCGCTGTTATCACTATCAAAAAGAATTCCGATATCGATCCGAGGAGACGAATAATTCAAAACACGAAACCCGCAATCCACAACTCGTTGGAGACAATGAAATGAAAAATATACCCTATAGCCCCCCCCCCCCCCGCATAGTAGCCCTATGCGTTTGTTGCTGCTATCCATCAGTCTATGGATTCCGAGGGTCTACCGGTTCGATCTTTCTCATCTCCACTTTCCACCATTCCTTTTCACCTATCCGCCTACCAACTCTACAACTCTATAACTATATCACATCGAATCGCTCAAGGAACGTGTGAACCCGGCCGACTTAGTACACACGTCTTTTTCTCTAGAAGACCGACGCCGACGATATCGGGACAGGGCGACAGAACCAGCAATCAACAGTCGTTCCGAAGACGAAAGAACGAACGGGAGTTTCCTTTTACCATTCCTTCTTCCTTCTTATGGTCTTTCTTCTCGCCACTGCCCCTATTTGCCCCACAACCTCGGTTGTAAGATGCTAAAATTGGAGCTGCTGGGAACCTCGATCCGGCTAGACAGTAGGTGGTACGTTGAGTCGTCGTGATCGCTCGTACGTTTGTGGTACATCCAGCGTACTGAGCAGAGTCGTCATTCTATTCAGCTCCACTGAATGCCAGATTAGTTCCGCCCATGAGGTTTCCGCAGCCGCGAAATCTCACTGCCCAAGGAAAAAAGAAGGTATACATACGGGTTTTTTTTCAGGGAAGGAGGAACTCACCCGCACTATTTCAACGGACAAATACAGTAAAGCAGGTCACAATAACCTAAAGCAATGCAGCAAAAAGAGACAGACAGAGCGAGTTTTCGTCGCTGGCCTCGGGCGATACAAAGCTGTTTCCAGAGTCGGCACTGAGGGCGCTGTTCGTGGGACCTCTGAAAGCCGTCCGCCCACTATCCAGACGTCAGTCGTAGCGACGCCAGCGGCAGAGGCAGCACATATCATCAGGGCTCCTGGGCGAACCCTCAGTTCTTTCACAATCCGTTAGTAAACCTCTGTATCTCTAGCGTCTGCCGTCCTTGCTTCAAGATAACCCATGAATTGACAGGATTCGCACCGTTCCATAGCTGCTGAAACTCTCGTAATATAAGAAACGCCTAAGCAGAACATATAGCTAGATAAAAGATAAATAACCTGTATTTTTATTAGCGTATTTCATATGCATCGACACTTATTTTCAACGATTTAGACGAGCACTACGTGGGAAGCTTCTAAGATAAGTTTTACTACGCAGTCTACCGAACCTAAAAAGCCTAGCCTAATTCCATAATCGTATGTACTCCACGGCGCACTATGGTGCCGTATGAAGATTCTAACGTAAGATTCTACGTAACTTGACGTTTCCTTGATGTTTCACTAATAACAATGGCAAACTAATCGATAACGCAAATTTCGATGCCTCAAAAACAATTGTTGACACATCTGATCAATCCACTTTAACTTGATGGCGTTATTTGCTGTGGACATTTGAATACATTCACTAATTATTAGAACTTTGTCTTGTCCAGTTTGAATTTTGGCCGACATAAACATTCAGTGTTACGGCATGCCTATATATTCGATCCTGTTCATTGATATTCTAAGTAATAGATTTTCGTCTATGCAATAACGCCATTGCGCACGCGATTTCTATATAAACGTAAGACATAAGCTAAATATATAGCCCTGTCGATGTCGTCGTTGTAAGTGACCACTTCTAGCCTAATGTAAGTTCTCTGCCATTCAAAGTTACGGATCATCTACAACATATGAATAGAAGTCAGTGACGGCTGATTTGATTTCAGCGTGTGCTGATATCGTAATTCCTTGGAAAAATCAAGACGCAAGCAATTTCATCTACAAAAGTGTTGCCGAAGAACGTAGTCAGTGGGGATTTATTTGTGGACGCTACAGCCATACGTCAGTCTCAGGTGTAAAGGGGAGTTTTCAGCAGAAATAGATCAAGACTTGATTCCACATTAAACAAACGACGGATGTCCACGAAGCGGCGAAACGTTACAGAGAAATCATTATATTGACCACTTTCAAAAATTAGAATTCAAGTAAATGTTTCTATATTCTGAATATAGTATTACTAAGGGAGATATGTGCCATTTTGATAAATGCTCTTTAACCATTTCTCTGGTGCCACCATAGAACTTCCTTCGATGGTTTGGCGCATCCCTCAAAATAAAAGCCAAATTAAAACAACTACGAGTGTACCAAAATATATCATATTTATGGGGGATAGACAATGCCATTTCGTTTTACTATTTCCGGTAGATTTTTTTCAATAGTTTGTTGTAGAAGCCCGAATTAGTCGTTTTGCGCAAGTGGCAGCAGCAGCAGCTTACAATGCTTTTCACGTAGCATCACTTCCTTTGGCATCAGCCTGAGCTTTGCCAAATCTGGAACACTTTCTTTAGTTTGCACGTTATTATCGTATGTGACCCACTTTTATCACCTGAAATCGTTAGATGGCTCGATTCTGTAATGTGTCGTAAATCTTTTGCATCGATTCATGTGATACTCAAACATTTAGAGTTTTTTTTAATTAAGTTAACTTTCGTCAATGTTTGTTTGATGGTGGTTCAATCCCTTGATGATACCGTGCTCACCTTTCATAGTAATTTTACTTTAATTTTTGCTATTAATTGGTCGACCACTACGGCGAGCATCTCTCGCATCGAAATTTCTAAAACTAACGCGATAGAACGATTTTTATACCGCTTGTCGCGATAACACATCTTGACTATAAAAAGCACGAGTTTTTTTATGGCCTTGGGCAGGATTTGTACTTTTATCGTGGTCAAAATTGGTTAAATAAATCGATTTTGTAAAAAAAAAAACATCACTCAGCTTCAAAGCGTTCTATTTTAAGTCTGAATGAAGAAACTCTAACGATTTTAACACACCTGCTACTGCCGGATTTTAGCCTTCGAGTGACACAAACGCCGGCCCGGCCCGATCCGACCCGACCCGACGCAACCCACATTACGTCACATACGACGCATACGTACTTTAGAGTAATATAGATGAAAAACAATCAGTATCTTTTCAGCAACCCAATATTAAATTGTTCTTCTTAAATTTTACTGCTTTATATATATATATATATATATATATAGACACTTTTGTTGTTAAGTTATCGTATGTATAAGTCCAAAAATTACTGATATTTTCAAAGCTCTTTACACTTACGTATCCTTTAAAAATATCGGTAGATGAGATATTTAAAGCAAATCAACTCTTCCATCTCCAGAAACAGAATCCTACAACCGTAAGATAGTTAGAAAAGAAATAATTTTCTATAGTCGGTTTCGTCGAACACTTGACGTCTTCTAGTTTTATAGATCCTTAATAACCTTACGGAAATCAAACTGTTTACCTAAAAATCATTGTTGTTTTCTGAAGTTCGGGGGATCTGATTTGAGATAGCTGCCGAATGACTCTCTGCGGATCATATACACAACGAGGTTCATACAGTCGGGAATTTCAAATCTGCCCCACGACTTAACATACAACACGCATACAGCATTCGTTGACCGGTTTAACAAAAGTCACAATTTTTTTGTTCCTCTAAAGTCCCCTAATCCTCCTGCATGGAACGCCACCAGCTGCTAAATTAAGCAATTTTTTCACCATATGAAGCTAATTTTCATGGTTACTAAGCGAATTGTTGCCTTAAGACGTCTTAAAATATAGAAGTATCAATCACAGATTGTCTCCACTTCTTCTAAAGTAAAACTTTCAATTAATGCCTTTCTCTTTTCCCGAAAAAGAGTATTTTTATTATGCGTTTACCATGAATGGTTATTGCGCCTCTACGATCCTGAAGCGTCTTAGCTCGGTTCGAACAAGCGTCATCCCTAAGACGTCGTTACCATCGCCAAATGTGTGAGACAATGGTTTTTCGGGCAATGGTAAAATGAATCTAGTGATTTTTAGTACTGTTTGTGCGTAAGCGTGAAAACGCTATCAAGAAAGTGTTGTACCAAGGAAAACTGGTTTTGGTGAAAGGTATAGAGGACGTCGCATCGATCCTAATACAAATGAACTGGAAGCATCTTGGGAAACAGTTTTTTTTTCCAACGGAATGAATTTGTGAAGCATTTAAATGCAAAAATGGCATTATTTTCGCGGGATTTTGACTCAAATCGATTACTTTTTAAAGCGGTCTAAAATACCTATGAAGGATAACAAAATTTTACCTTTTTATTCAGGTACACGGAATAACCGCAATGGGTAACAGATTAGGAAAAGGACGGTGACAACTTAATTGCTTCAAGTTCTATTGGCTAAGTTACGTACTATGTCAGACGACTACGAAAAGAAAAGTGTTTGCGGCTGGTTTTTATCTCGAGGCCATCTTACGTGTCTCTAACTTCAGTAGACAGACAGGTAACCATTGCGCCATTTAGGGTCTTTCAAGCTGCTTTAAAGTTACAGGAGAGTTTGGTGAAATGACTGAGTTACTGTATCTAAACAAGGGAGGCAAGGTCGCCGAACAATTGAAGCAACTTAGTTAGACTACTAGGATAGTGTAATGAAATAAAGCACGTACCTAACGGAATAGGTCAGATAATACGGATATTATTTAAAATATACGGGTGTGAAGATTTGTAATGGAGCAAAACGTATAACTGTAACAAGCTAACGCTGCAGGATCCCTGCAGCAGGACAGGAGAATAACGGCATTAAGTTCAAGTTCAGTACTCGCCTCAGATTCGGTCTGATTAGAGTGCACGAATGATGTTGAACAACGTCCCTTTTGCATAATTAGCGCGGATGATGCGCGAGCAAAGAGTGACTGGATCTCGATGCCCATAGATAAACGTATTTACATGCGTAGTGCTATTCTCCACTATCGAAACTCTGTGAAAACAGCCGTTGGCTCCTGATATTTATAGAGCGGAACTATAAACGTATGCTATAAATTCTAGGTCAGAAATGCACTGTCCTGCCAAGCAAGCTATGGTGTTACCTTGTATACATGCTATCTCAAACCAGCAGAAATCTCTATTAGTTGTATGTGGAGAGTTGTGAGATTTTTTTAGACTCGCATAAACTGATATTCGGCCGTATACTAAATGCTCTGAAGTTACTTCAGGGTAGTCTATTTTTATTCAACTGGAATGGCAATACGCACTTTCAGTCTGTGTATGACGAAAGGGAATACACTGATCAGGAGCAAACTGTTGTTCCATCTATAAGGTCAGCGGCTTCAAGCCTCCGTACATACACTGTTATAAAGTGACCGTCGTCATTCATCCGGCTAGCCAGTGTACCAACGCCCTTAATAAGCCGTTCATCTGTAAATGTTAGAAAAAAAATACGACCAACAAAATATTATTCGGCTTTTTTGTAGATTCTAATGCCGGACCGTAAATCTCTTTCTATATATACAAGGGAAGTTTAATTTCGAAAATTTTGAAATTATTTTTTGGAAAACTGGCGGTTTTTGTTGTATACATGTATATATGTGCTCGGTGATTTCCATAATTTTGTATTGATTTTTCTGCAAGCATTGTTCGCCGATTAGATAGATAACAATAGCGAACATGATGTGGTTATCTAGGTATAGCGAAGCTAAGCTTGACGGTGGTTATACATAGGTATGTTTCGGATCTGGATCACAAAATTAGACGACAGAAAGTTTTTCTACTCTGTAGATAGGTTTAAATATTGAGTCATGTAGCTATCTAGAAGTAGCATGTGCTTTCTGCTGACTAGCCAGATAAACAAGTGATCTTTTTAACAAATTCGAAGCTGTTTCTGCACGTAAAAAAGGACCCTGACTTTTGGCATCTAGCTAGTACTGGCCACAGATAGCATATTGCATGGTCTGTGAACTCATTACCGAATATTAGCAAGAGCAATCATATTAACCGTAGGCATATCAAGAGATTTGTATCATACGAACGCTGTACATACATGCATACGCGTGCAGCAAAACATCAAAGAGCCAATTCTGCATTAGGTACGCTTTGTATGAAGTGACACTCCTTCCTCATCTCTTTTAGGGTACAGTTCCTCTAGTTCCTGTGTATTGTATAACATAGTCAAATTGAGCTGAGCTACTTCGTTCGAGTCGAGAACTGCGACCCTTGACCCAGACTCGTGTTCATAATGCTGCCGATTTTTTCGCTGTCTGCCCAGATCTAGCCTGAATCATCTAGGCCCTCCTGTAGCGTCGGTCGAAGCGACCGATTGCGTTCCGTACAGTGTCATCCCTGTGGAGTGTTACCTTTGAGTCTTGCCTAAACAATGGGGACAGCCACCAAGTGGTTTCTGGAGTAATGATTTCTGAATATTATTGCTGCAACACAAAAGACGTGTAGGGTTATCAAACAATGCCCCAAAGGCCGAGCACAGTTCGCGATCAAAAAGGATGGACCTTTTGCAAACCGTCGAAGCCAGTACTAACTCCACAGGTATTGGTTGCTTAGTGTGGCCTATCTATTGCCTATCACGGCAAGGCAAAATTCGGCTAACAACAAATCCCAAAGGGAATAATCTGTCACAGCGCTATTAATATTACTATTATTACAGTACAGAATAAGCTTTTCATTGAGTCAAGTGCTTTTTCAAGTAAAGCCTACATTTTTGCCGATTGCAGGCCTAATCGCCCTAACCCGTAAGTCGACATTCTACACCACACCAAGCGATGTGTGGTCCTGTTATTGAATTCAGTTTTCTCTACATTAAACTCCTTTCTACTGCAAGCGAAATAACAAACGCTTTGTCCCTCTTCCATTTTTTTTGCGGCGACTGACTGCACACGGCTGGTAATGCCAGGACAACGAACGTACAATAACGCAGTGAAACGACTGCGTCGATACCAGTATATTACTCGGTTGTTCATTCAGCTTACCTCGAGAGCCGTTCATCTTGCCGGTCTCAAATGATCCGTCCTCCGTCGTGCGGGAAAACGTACAGGTGTGGATCCATGCGCACCTCGCATGCTGGCCACCAATTTTATATATATATATATATATACATATGTAGTGGAAGGATCGCTAGACATGGTATGGCGATCAAATACAGCCGTATTTGCGTCCGAGTCATTGATGCCAGCGTCTTTTAGGCTCGATAAGCTTGACAAAGCATAATAACAGAGTATTGGTGCAATGTTGTATTTTCCCCAAGCGTTCAACGGTCTCTTTGTGAGTTTACTCAGTTTACGAGAAGGGAGCAGAATAAGGCTAGATTAGCGTAAAGAAGGAAGAAAATAGGATAACTGGTCAGCGACTGATATTTTTGCTGCAAAATACTACAGCACCCGAAATCGATATTGGGATATTATCATATTGCAGTCTTACAAAAGCGGTTATTGTAAACGGTTGAACCCATTCTAAAGAGCGAATCGTGACGACCGTGTTGGGAGTAGCAATTAGTAAAATTACCGTTTCAACGCAAGCAACCTTTCACCTAGGTGCGACAAATTAAAACTATTATGTATCCATACACATATAGAAAGACGATAGTTTTTTTTTATAGGATCCTCTATATAGATCAAAACGGTCAAGCTATTAAGGATGTTAATAAATGATAACAATAACGTATGGTTAAATCATAACAAAAATATAGGAGATATTTTGTTACTGATAATCATATATATATATATATATATATATATATATATATATATATATATATATGTATTTTTTTTTTCACAGCGTATTACTGTAATTTTATATTTGAATTA